>NW_016107525.1:3431283-3441131 GCF_001604975.1 Cebus imitator
AAAACCTTAAATGCTCTGAGTAAATCATAAATTGGGACAATTAAGAAATGTTGAAATAATTTAAAATAATTGTCCAGAACTCACTTCTTCCATCATGTACATGATGATTTACAGGTAGTCATTCTTTTTGCATTGCTGATTAATTTTCTAGTCATGAGCCGTCTCCATCGTATCTCTGCAAGTTTGATCTTATTCAAAGGTAGAAGAGTTAGATGCCCATGAGGTGTGTTTTGAAGTCCAATCCCAGCCAAAAGTTTCTAATCATAATCCTAGGCTCATTCTTTAAGGGTCTGCTATAGGCATATACATTTTAATAATGTCATATCTTCATTACTGATTATAGCTCATATAACTAGAAAATGACCCTTATCTCCTTTAATGTATTTTGTCCCAAATTTTATTTTTAATATATTCATAACATCATCTTTGACACTTTGCCTTTGAGTTTGATTAATATTTCTTTGTAACATATGAATTTTAAGTGCATTTAGGCATTCCATTTCTGAGAGAGATCACACATTAACCAGGTAACATATTAGCAGGGTTTAGGGGATTAGTTTATCTAATTCATCCATTGTATTTATTAATTTTCTGCTGGTGAGTAACAAATTACCACTAATATTGTGATTTAAAGCAGCACAAATTTATTAGCTCATCATTATGTAGGTCCAAAGTGCAGCAAAGTTAAACCGGTTCTCTGCTGAGGGTCTAACAAGACTGAAATCAAGCTGTCTGTGGACTGTTTTTATAGGAAGCTTCTAGGGAAGAATGTGGTTATCAACCTTATTCAGGTTGTTGCTCAAATTCAGTTCCTTGTACTTTTAGGACTGAGGTCCCCATTTCCTAGCTGGCTGTCAGCTGGGATCCACTTCTAGTTTCTTAAGGCTTCCCACATTCTTTCTAAGGTAGTTCCCTCCTTCTTGAAACCAACAATGGTCAATTCTTCCTTATGGTTCGAGTCTCTCACTTCCCACTTCCACTGTACTCTTCTGCTATTAGCTGGAGAAAGTTATCTGCTTTCAAGAACTCGTGCAATTAGAATAGGCCCACCTAGATGATCTCAACTTTTTAAGACGCAAACCCTAATAAAAAGAACATGGAGCTCTCTACGTTTTGAGGATTAGAGGAAATCGGAGAATTTCTTGGCTATGGGCTGGTTCTCCACATCTGGTATAGCACAACATGCAGGTAGTGGTGAAGGACAGAGGGCAGTAACAGGATTCAGTGTGGTTGTCAGGCAGAGCGAAGTAAGGGAAAGGGAGGCATGTTGGCAGATGTGTAGGGGGAGACCAAATTAAAAAATTTAGTTTCTACTTCTTAATTTTGCCTTGGGTTTGTCTGGAGAACAATGTAAACCAGCCACAGAACCATAGTATATCTGATATGAGTGATCTCTTCTGAGATGTGCATTTTCATTGTGATGGAAAGAGCAAGACTAGCTTCTCCTACAGTCTTACAGTGCCTATTAACTACTGATAGAAAGAGGGGCAAGACAAGGTCATTCTTCCAGCCTTATGTAACAATAGAGGTATGCGTGCAATATGAAGTAATAATAGTGTCATTTGCTTATCATGACACAGCCCATTAGGCTAAATATGTATGAACTATAGATGATAACAGAAATCCCAAAGCAGCTTGTATATAGTAAGCTTAATTACGGTAACTGCATCAAGGGCCCTCCAAAAATTATTGACTATTACTTCAAACTATTAAGGCCACTTGTTGGCATCAGGGAAGCAGCAACAGACTGATTAGCTTAGTGTACAGCAATCAAGGATGCAGTAGTCATCTTTAAAATGAAGCCAAGATCTTGAAAACAGAGACTTAAAACTGAAAATGAAAACAGAAACTAGAAATCAAATAGCAAATTTATGTGCATCTTCCAAAATAAATTGGCTATAATGCATCAGTCTCTTTGGTCCTTTAATTTAATAGGGACTAATGGCATCATCTTTGAATTGTAAAAGTTAACAAAAATGGTCAAGGAAAAATGGGTATTTTTTAGTGGAAATGGGTTATATAATTCAAGATTAAATTGGACGGTTTCCTATGACTTCAGTATCTTCAGTCCTCTCATTTCCTAAATTCCTTCAAAGTTTATAGAATCAATTGTTGTACCTTTCTTTGATAAGGACATTGAAAAAGCCAATCACTATGCCATGAATAAAATCATTTAGTCACAGCCCACAGGTAAAGTTTACATTTCTGACTTTTCTTTTTGCCTTTGATTTTTACTTGCCTACTTCCTCCAAGTAATATCATTCCAGTGAATGTTGAGGTATTTATTTTTACTAGCATTCTATTTTCTGTGTCATTTCAATGTTTATGGATATGAATAATTAAGAGTGTACATTAAATATCAAGATGATGATGTCTTTCTGTGACTTAAGGCAGAAACATCAATTTGAACTATGACCTTCAGATTTTACACTTTTCTCTACTGCCATGCTAAGTCATTTTTTGTTCTTAAAATAAGAAAAAGGGGTTTAAGTTTTTATAAAATGCTTTACTACTTAGAGCATATTGAAGTGGTGTTTTATGACTTTCATGAGTGGCAGTAAACCACATTTCACTGATCTTGACAAGATCAAGACAGATTCAGTGTTTGGTGAGGATGTGCTTTCTGGCTTATAGTTGGTGCCTTTTGGCTGTGTCCTCATATGGTCAAAGGGCAAGGATTCTCTCTGGGGCCCCTTTTGTAAGGGCACTAATTCCATTCATGATGGTAATGCCCTCATGACCTAATCACCCCCCAAAATCTCCATCTCTTAATACCATTACCTTGGGGGTTAGAATTTTAACATATGCATTTAGTGGGGACACAAACTTTTAAATTATAGCAAGCCCCTTAAGAGATCCTAATTGAAGAGAGACTTTTTGATATAGTAGTTATGTTGTTAACTCATGTTAAAATTAGTATTCAGTGGGAACTGAGATTCAGAGCCTATAATCATGAGACTACAGGAGGGCCCTATAATCTATTTTATAGAAATCAGGAGAGGTAAATATTAACTAACATCAAAAGATGTCCTATTCAGGACACTAATTTTAATATGCAAAACATCAAAACATAATGTTACATTGCCTAAGGAAATGAAGTAAGGTTCACAGTTTTTACTTCACCATCATCACATCAAGTTTTCAGAATAACCAGTGAAAATGAAGCATGCACCTTTTAAGGTTTGGACATAAAAGGCATCAAAGTATTACACATAGACAAACCAAGACTACAAATTAAGTTTGTGGAAAAAGCAACAGAACTGTTCTGCATGAACTGAGACTACTTTTCACCTAATATGTATTGGTAAATGACATGGTTTGGCTGTGTCACCACCCATATCTCATCTTGAATTGTAATCCAATTGTATGTCAAAGGCTGGATCTTGTGGGAGGAGATTGAATCTATCATGAGGGCAATTTTCCCCATGCCATTCTCGTAATAGTGAGTCCTCATGAGACTTTGGACTTTTGGTTAATTCCTGATTGAATTAAGATTTTGGGGGACTGTTGGGAGGGCATAATTGTATCTTGAAATGTGAGGATATGAGAGAAGTCAGGGTGAAATGATATGATTTGGCTGTGACCTCACCCAACTCTCATCTTGAATTGTAATCCCTATAATCCCCAGAGGAAACTGGTGGGACATGATTGGATCATGGGGACAGTTTTCCCCTGGTGTTCTGGTGATAGTAAGTTCTCACAAGATCTGATGGTTTTATAAATATCTGGCATTTTCTCCGCTTGCGCTTCTCTCTCCTGCTTCCATGTAAAGAAGGCCCTTGCTTCCCCTTCTGCCATGATTGTAAGTTTCCTTAGGCCTCAACAGTCATGTGGAATTGAGACTCAATTAGACCTCTGTTGTTTTGTAAATAGCCAAGTCTCAGGTATCTATAGCAGTGTGAGAATAGACTAATACACTAAGGTAAATAAGAAACAGTTTTAACTGGAAGTATAGCAAGACTTCCATTATACGTAAGAAAAAAGGTAGAATGTATATTTCTCATTGGCTATTCCATGATTATCCATGAAGAATTAGTGTGATAGATACTTATACTTAACAAATGTTAAACCTTTTAAGTATTGCCCCCTTTCTCCAAATGGCAGTTGCCAGTGATTAATTTCCAAAACGCTACAAAGAATGTTGCATACAGACCTGGTAAGGGATATAGTTAGGCTTCAAGCAAGTAGTCATATCAAGTTTGGAATTAGAACGTTGCTATAAAAGAAACACACTAGCCCAAGTGCTGGACACTGATTTAGAATAAAAAACTGAGGAAATTTTCCTGTCTTACAAAGTCATGCTTCCATCAGAGCAAGGAGTTTGCCTAGGTGAATTGCTTTTCAAGCAAAATATTAGGGTGACATTGTTAGAAAACAGAAACACAAATGATTGAGACTTTAGCAATGGCAAGGTGTAATGAAATGATTGAGAAGTTGAGGAATATCTGTGAAGATGTGCGGAGTACATGCTGAACCAGTAACTGATTTCCAGTTTCTTCGTGGTTTACTGAAAGTAACTGCTACAGATCTTGAGGGGAAAAAAGTCAAAAATGAAGGAGAATAAAATAAATCCTATCATTTATGAGCAAAATCTTTAGGGCACAGAAACACAAGATACTCAAGGTGGAGTTTAATTTTAAAGAAAATCGTCATTCAAAAATCATGTAAAAGTCTATGTTCATGTGGCTATTAGTGAATATAGGATTTTATCCAAGATTTGGAGGCCTGCCCTCAAGCGTTTGCAAGGCTAATGTGGAAATATCATGTGTATATCAACAAATGATCATAAACTGCCTATAACTAGATATTTAACTTTCTGACTTCTCCAATAGAAGTACATCATATTTCACAGTCTAGAATGTGAATGTGGCTCATTCTAGACAAATTACTTTGATTAAATGACCCAGCTTGTCCCTTACCAGTAAAAATCACCTTAAAGAAACAGTGCATGAAGTCAAACTTATCATAAATTAGATTACATTATAGCATAAAATGGACAACAATAATCTGGCTGTCTTTTTTAAAAAAATTATTTTTGTAGAGATAGTATCTCACCATGTTGGCCAGACTTGTCTTGAACTCCTGGCCTCAAATGATCCTCCCACTGTGGCCTCCCAACGTGCTGAGATTATAGGTGTGAGTCACCATGCCAGGCCATCTCATGGATTTCTTAAAGCAGGGGTCTCAGCTGCAGACCAGTACTGGTTGATCCATGGCCTAAGAGGAATCAGGCTGCATAACAGGAGGTGAGTTGGAGGCAAGGGAGCATTGCCACCTGAACTCTGCCTCCAGTCTGTCAAATCAGTGGGGGCATTAGATCCTCATAGAAGTGCCAACTCTATTGTGAACTGTGCATGCGAGGGATCTAAGTTGTGCACGCCCTATGAGAATATAATTAATGCCTGAGGATCTTGGGTGGAACAGTTTTATCCTGACACCGTCACCCACCCTGTACCTCAGCTTCCAGTCCATGGAAAAATTGTCTTTCACAAAATTGGTCCCTGGTGCCAAAAAGGTTAGGGACTACTCTCTTAAAGGGTTATGGGCCTTCAAGAATTCCTGAGCATTAGACTTATCATGATCTTAATGTGATGCTGTTAGGGAATTTATATTGCATGTAACATGATTAAAAGCCACTTCCTTGTGTTCTGCCTTAGGGAAAGTAAATTCAAAGTTAGATTTCTTTAGACTACTCAGTGAATGTGATATTTTTAAACAAACTGTCAGACATGCTCTTTGCAATATGACCCCAAATTTGCAACCATTAGTTTCTGATTATTCAATCTGAGATGAATTCAGAACAGATTTCTGGGCCTAAGCACACAGAAAGAGTTGGCTACTTTCTCTCTGGCAGAATTACAAATTCTGTAACTTCAACAAAATCTGTGCTTTTGTTTTTGTTTTATTTTTAAAATTTAAATAAATATACTTATTTAATTTAATAAATAATCACATAAAATAAATTTAAAATTTTATTTAGTGAATAGAGTCACATAGTTCAGAGCTGAGTCAGCATGAACAGGTATATGTGAAGAGTCTCCCTCCCATCTCTGGCTCCCATATACCTAATTCTTATCCCTAATTTCACATTTAACAGCTGCTAATTTGTTTATTTGATGTCTTTTCATATCACTAAACATTGGCTCAACTTCTACATTTCCTATTCTGTTGCATTGATTTGTCTATCAATTCATTCATTGATACTGCCATATTTTATTTTGGGACTTTGTATTAAAATGTAATACCTATCAAGTATGATTTCCCATGCTTGTTCTTCTTTTTCAGTTTTTAGTAGTATGATTATTTACTTATTTTTCTGCATGAACTCTAGAATTAGCTGGTCTAGTTAAAAAATTGTTGGTAATATTTACAAATTGATTTAGGGAACGATGATATTTTGATTATATTGTCTTTGTCTGCAGAAGCACAATAAAGTTTCTGGATGATAGATTTGCTGATACTGCTGACAGACAAGTGAAATAAAATTTAGGAAAGTAGGAGTTAGAGGGAAGAGTTTGGATATGATTTCCAAGTTCCTGGCTTAGACTTCTGGGCAGCTACGGACTTGCAACAAAACAAGGTAGAGAGTATTTAAAAATACTCAAATCCAATGTGTGTGTGTGTGTGTGTGTGTGTGTGTGTGTGTGTGTTGGGAAGAGGAAAAAGAGGACTAATAAATGTACTCTTTGTCTTACATTTATTTGGAAATAATTTTAAAAATTGATGAAAGTTGCAAGACTAATATAAAGCATATCTGATAACCTTTACAAGATTCACATATTAGTTTTTCTCACTTGTTCCCCACACCGGCAGATACATTTATGAGCCACTGGAAGATAAGTTACAAGCATCATACCTCCTCACCCTTCATCCCTAAATGCTTCAGTCTATATTTTCTAAGAATAAAGACATTCCTTTCCTAATTTACTATCCATATTGTGACTTTTTAAGTTAACCTAATCACATGTTTTTAGTTGGGAACAATTCATCAGCCCTTATTTCTCTTTTAAGGTGATTACAGTTTTGAAGAATGTAAGCCTTTAAAAAAGTGTTCTTCATTTGGTATTTGTCTCTTGTTTCCTGATGGGTAGATTTAGGTTATGCAACCCAGGATAGAATACTACATAAATGATGAGTCCTCCGTAGAATGTCATATCCCTAAATATAATGTACATCTGCCTCTCACTGATGATGTTGATTTTTATTATTTAGATGAAAATGTTGCTGATTTCTTACCAGTGTAGTTACTATCATTCACCTGCAAGTAATATTTTTTTAAAAGCTTTAGACAAAATAAATTTAACAGAAATTTTTTTGAGCATTTAAGGACACATGAATTGGGCAGTACTCAAAACCAGAATAGGTTGAGAGAGTTCCACTTTAGGAGCATGAGCAGCAGGCTTTTATAGATTGAATGCAGCAGCAAAGTAAAGAAATTACTTGATTGGCTACAGCTAGGCATCTGCCTTATTTGGGTATAATTCAGGGGAACAGCCTTAGTTATATAACTAATGGTTAGCTGGCTATTTTTGATTGGCTGAAACTTAGTTTGCATATTGTTGTTGTTTTTTATTCCAAAATTAATCAGCTACAAGGAATGCCTCTAAGTTTCAGTTTGCTTGGATAAACTGGCTTTCAAATGGCCTCCTGCTTATTTTGTTTTAACAGTAATGAGTAATCTGTGTGACGAGATTTAATACCATATAAAGATTCTACTCCTGATCAAGCCATCCTCTCTAGATTTGCTGTTCATTGATGATTTTTACCAGTTTCAATATTTATCATGATAGTGCTGCAAATGATTATTTATTCTAATTGCATCAATTCCTGTATGTTTATCAGGGACTATCCCATTCTTCACCTCTGTATTTATATATTAATTTGTCTATCATCAGTATGATAATAGGTTTTTAAGGTTTCTAATCCAGCAATTAATTCATTTTGGATATATTGTTAGGGTACCTTTGTGGCTGTGTTTTCTCTCCAGCTAAATTATGATCTTTCCAACACTAAGAACTATGCTTCTTTTTCCTTTTTATTAAATTGCCTTCTCTCTACACACATATACACACACAAAACCCCTAATCCAGAGCCCTGTTTACAGAAGTCATCCATTAAAGACTGAATAAATGACCTACTGGTTTTAGGAGGCTGGAAATGACATTTGTAGCTTCAAGCCACAGTTACTGTGTAAGTGCCCTATGTGGATTGTTGTAGTCACCACCAAATGAAATATTGGAAGTATAGCATGAATCATTGTGATAAGTGTCTAGGATAATTCTATACAGAATCAACATTTTTATTTTAAGTACACCTCAGAGGCTATCTCCATTACAGACCCAAACTACCGCATATAATTGATGGGGCGCATTTACCTAACATTTCCAACTTTAATCCTTTGCTTGTATTGTGTATGAAAAGCCACATAGCTAAGTTTGATTTCAACTTCTTTCACTATACTGTAGTGTTTAATGCTCCCTCCATTCCAATATATATATATTTTTAAGTATAAAACTTGCTCTGATTCCTCACTTCCCACCTGAATCTCTCTGGTTTGTTTCTCCCGTGATACTCTTGAAAGCTGCAAAAACAGCTAATACTTTCCCTCAGAACCTCAAAGTCTAGATAGGTTATTCACTTCAGAGACAGCACATTGTTGGTAGATTAAAAGTAAGTCATATTTTTCAGTTAATTTTCAAGAATATGGGTTTTTCCTATATGGTTGAAATTGCTTACATGGGCTTTTGAGATGTCAGAAGTCCTTTAGGAAAATTTGTATTTGTAGATATGTGTATATAAACACATATTTTTCTATGCCTTGTCATATATCTGTTCACATAGGATATACCCAGATACGGTTCCTTTTCCCAGCGAACTGTTTCATTTATTATTTTCAAGTTGACTCAGTGGCATAAGGAGTATTTCAGCTTCAATAAATCCCCTTTTTTTTTGGTATCATATCTCCTCTCTTCTATCTTAGCAAAGCATGGGGTGGGAGGTGTTCTCTAAAGACATTAGTTCTTGGTAGTTGTTGTCATAAGAGACTTCTAAGCTCTGAGATTTTTAACTCACTGTCTCAAGCTTCTAAAACTAGCCTCTGCTGGCATTTTCTGTGTATTCCATATTTTACTGAAGAAACTTTATCTTATCCAATTTCTGTTACAACCTTCAGGCTTGCAGTTAAGGTTTTTATACACACATATACACATACACACACAAATGGAGGAATTGTATTAAAATAAATCACTGGCAAAAACTCCCAAATCCTAGCTTTGGGTTCAGCTTGGTGATCCGCAGATTGGTGTGGCCTAAGAGTCACCTCTTTATAAATGGGTGAGCATACCAGTTAGGAGTAACATATAAGCTGGTATAGTTGGTGACACATTCTTATAAGCAGTTTTTAACATCACTATATTAAGATATAGCAAAAATGCAAAGACAATTTAATAAATGGATAAAGGGGTTAACATATCAAAGTTAGGAATGTTTCTTAAATGAAATATCTGGAAATGAGTTCCGTTTGCTTTTCTTTCTTTCTTTCTCTTTCTCTTTCTCTTTCTCTGCCCTCTCACTCCCAAATTCACAAACTTAATGTATCATTTGCCATTTATATTTGGAAAAATTGGAAAACAGTATTTGGCAAAGCTTAAAAATGAAGCTTCCTATTATCACAAGGCAAAAGGAATACTTTAGTATCGTTAAAACTAATTTTGGTGTTATGTCCCTTGTTTTTTGTTGTGTACCAATACAATACCTTATAGCATATTTTGGGTCAATTGAGCATTGAGAACAAAACATTATAAGTATTATATCATCTTTTTTCCTTGGAACTTTTTTTTTTTTTTTTT
>NW_016107525.1:3441226-3448973 GCF_001604975.1 Cebus imitator
GGGGTTTCACCGTGTTGACCAGGATGGTCTCGATCTCTTGACCTCGTGATCCCCCCGCCTCGGCCTCCCAAAGTGCTGGGATTACAGGCTTGAGCCACCGCGCCCGGCCGGAACTTATTTTTTTAATAGAAAACTGGGTGCCATGGCAGTTCTATCATTTGAAAATGTAACTTTTATCTGCATCTCAAAATATCTTTTGTTCTCTATTTATTTTTACTATTTTTACCACTATTACCTTACCTCATGTTCTAACCGCATAATGTTTAGTCCACATGTTTCTAAAATTTATTCTTATCTTTACTGGAATACTTTTTTTTCCCAGAAGATCATGAAAGTGTTAGTCTGACTTAGTTTGCACATGGTGCTATGCTAAAGGATGTGGTGTCATGCAGTAAAAAGTAAACAGGCCCCAGGGAGGTTGAAAGGGCTTTGTTCACAACCTGTGTCTGTCACTGGCTAGCTGTATTTCTATGCACAAATAAGTTAACCATGCCTTGCTTATTTATGTGATATAAACTATTTTCAGTTTCTTCAAATAGTCATTGGAAGGGTTAAACTAAATAAGATAACACACATAAAACACCTAGCACACACTGGAAAACAGGTGGTATTCATAATGTGATAATCACTCTTACTTTAATTATTATTGTGTTTTTTAAATTTTAGATTGTGAGACTAGGGCAAAATAATTGGTCTTCTCTACCACTTCACATAAGGAGGTTGCAGACAGATTTCAGTATTGTCCCTGATTGCCTCCAAGGGCTGGGAGAATTCTCAAACCTTTGTCTTTCTCTCTGTATAGCAGAAATAAATCGTGTACCTAGGAAGTAGTGATAGCTATTAGCTGATGAATTTTATAGTAATCTATAAATACTGGGTGGTGGTTGTTAGTTATTTCTTCACATTAAACCTTTTATTATAAGATTTTAACTGATTCATTAGAAGTCTTGTGTGTTTGTGTGATTGTATAAATGGAATTAAAAGAGCGAATTTTAGCAGAAGGATTTTAGAGACAGCTACCATGTATCTCTTCCCTTTAAGTGATCTCTTCTTAAGGTTTTATTTTTAGGAGCCTTTTTAGCATTTCGGTGACAACCCTTCCCCCAAGCAAATCAGGGAGTATCAAAGAACAGCGGGGGTTGTTAAAAATGGTATTCTGGAACATCATCCTGATTTCCCTTAGGGAACCATTTTGACATTTTATCAGACGGTGTCTTGCAGTCTACGGAGCTTTTACTTACATTTAAGACTTAAAATCCATAAAAATCAATTGTATTTTTATTGTATTTGCATTTATATAGATTCTTTAATATATTTTATATCATAGCTCTTCTACAGACCAATGAATTATGTAGTTTTATAGCAAGGACTGTATCTGGTAAAACTGACAACTATTATTTACAAAAGCCCCCCTTTTACACATTTCTGCATATGAGAAAAAATGTTGCAGATTATGAAACAGTATAGAGGAAAATTAATTAAAACTTTCAAGTTATTGTCTTTAATGTCAACAGTGATTATAAAGCATTATACTGAATATATATATATGTATATATATATATATACACACATACACACACACACACACACACACACACACACATCTCTCGATAGATAGATAGATAGATAGATAGATAGATAGATAGATTGATACACACAGACATATATATATTAAGGGACTTTTCTTACCTCAGGCAACCAACTAGGTCCATTTCAACCATCATCACATCAGAGCCCCCTTCTATAGAATGAGCTTGGACTTTTGGCCAGGATGTATTTCTAGTGGTGGCAAACATTTATTCATGACTTTTACTCAGACTCTTGGCTATAGAAGGGATGCTTGAAAGCTATGTATGACTAAAAATAATTCTAAGCAATCATTAACATAAATTATAGAATTCTGTCAGCCCTTCAGAGCTAGTTTCACAACAGACGATTGGTAAGATTTGCCACATTGTTGGTAAGAATACAGATTGTGGAATTAGCAAGTGAGAAATCTAATGGATTTGAGGGAAATAAAAAAAGAGATAATTTATTCCATAAATTAGGAGTTTTACTATTTTCTAAATTCAATTTCATCTCAAGGTCCATCATTGAAAGAAATATTACATGACTTACTATACTAATGTGTCAAAGTGTATTAACTAGCAGGAATTCTGTTGGTCTGCACAGTGGAGGGGGGTCTCCTGTGCTTTTTTGAAAACAAATGTTTGATCTTCTTTCATATAACTTACTTAAATTCAATAAAAATATGCTTCAAAGAAAACTATAAAATTACCTTTACTGATACTATCTTATACAGTTGATGATCTTTGGGATATTATGAAGTAAAAACTGACTGGTTCATGTATATATATTAACCCTTTACCAATAATCACATAACTGTAGGGTTTCATGAGCTCCCTCTGTAATACTGATCACAGAATTAAGAATCTGCAGATTAAAAGGTTCCCATTTAGTAATCTCCATGTTTCTTATAGCTGCCTCACCATTAGAGTTGACCTAATGAGTTTTAAAAAACAGATGTCTGGTCCCAAACCAGACCTACTGAATCAAATTGTCCAGGGGTGATGATGGAGTACAGAACATTTTTTTCCCAGTGTCTTTCAAGGGATTCATATGACAAGCCAGGTTTCAGAACCATGGATGTAGACCAAAGCCAATCAAATGTGGTAGAGTTTTTATCTCTAAATATACTCAAAAATGGGGATGTCAGTAGGTCCATACATAATGTGTATTTGAGATTAATTACTCTGCCATGACATAATTTTAAATATATTTTTCCAGCAAAACAAGACTATAGGCCCTACCTGGATTCACATTAGAACCAATGACATCCAGCCTTGCCCTCCTTTTTTATCAGGTATTCACAATGTTTAAGGATTATATTTAACTTGGCATTTTTTTTATCTGTAGTAACCCAAATATGGAGATGTGGATACCAATAGCAGGAGAAGTCTGAGAGGTATAAAGTCGACTAGTAACAAGTCTTACTAGAAGTACCATTTCAAATGTCAAAAAATTAAATGTAGCTGTTTAGATTTTGGTGGGCCATTGGGGCAGATAATTATTACTACATATGCATTTCTACTGTCAATCCAGATCTTATGAGAATATAAATGAAAATATGGCCTTATCATTTTTTTTCTTAAGTAGAATAACAAACCCTTGAAACCTAGACTTTCACATATTATTTTAGATAGCATCTAAACACACATATATACATACACATATGCATAACTCTTTGAGGGTTAACTGAACCATTATAATCATAAATCCTTTATTTGACGTAACTCTGACAAAATTGCATAACCTATTTCTAATAATTAAAATGTATAGTCACAAGAAGAATCTTGAACTAATCATCAGCCCCTGCCAAAGAAAAATAATGAATTTAAGCTTATGTGCTGAATGTATACGACATCCTGAAATTTGAACCAATTCCACTTTTGTCTACTTAACTTTAAAAAAAAAAAAAACTCCAAATCAACTAATGAACCAGCTGGAACTGGAAAAAGTAAACTTAAATAGTTTCTAAAACTGAAATATCAATACAGAGCAAAACTGAAATATCAAAACATCTGCTACATCGACTCTGAATTGGCTGAAACTTTATTTGGTTTAATTCCTCAGTGCAAACAGCCAAATGTAGATATAGCTATATTTTGATTGGCTCAATAGACAAGTTAATTCCCCAGGGGTGCAGGAACAGAAACTCTTAACCAAAAATCACCTGGCTTCATCTGGTTAACTCTGGTGAATTAAAGCCAATTCCTCCTAAATACTTTCTGCTGGGTGAATCTTGTATATTTGTCCTTTGTTTTGAATACATGCATTCAGAAACACTCATAATTCTAATTACATTGACTATTTCATAACACCATTTTGTTTTCTTAATTCTCTTGTTAGATTACCTGGGGATTCTGTTTTGCTTTGTGACTATACAGCATGACTATTTTATAAGGTTTCTTGTAAAAAAAATTTCAAATAATATTTCAGTATTTCACATCTATTATTTCATTTAGTCTCCATATTTTTATAGTTTTTCTAACTTTCAAAGCAGTTTCACACCTATTATTTCATTTAGTCTTATATTATTAACAAAGTGTATTTATTTCCATGTTACGTATTTAAAATTCCCCCTCAAAGCAGAATATGTTGGAACATTTAAATAACAAGCATTTCCACTAAAAATGAAAAGGAAAACCTCAAATATTTTTTACATCACCTCTCCTGTTTCTACCTCTTTTTGTTTAAAATGTTATAGACACTTATCAGTTTTGCTTCTGTGTCATCATTCAATATTTGTTTTTAAGTTTCTACTATGTGAAAAAGCCCTTCTTAGTTGCTAAGGAGAGTACAAAAAAAGGGTGGACGGAGATATTTTTGAGCACAGGATATTTGCATTCTAATAAGGAAAGTAAGTACTTAATGTTCTAAGTAAATTTGACTTCCTCCTTAAACTTCAAATTTACTCTTATATTGTCACATAATTATCAAAATCTTGATTTCATGGCTATTTCTATCTTTCCTTCATGACCATGAATTATTTGAAGACAAAATTTGAGTCTTATTGAGTTTCAGATCCTAGCAGGGAACTCAATGTTGGGCACGTCCTATTATATTTGATGTTTTATGTCACTCCTGGTTTTAAATCTTAATTTTTCCTATTGCCTTAAAAACAGAATTAAACCCCTCACGATGTAATACAGATATTTTATGATTTCAGGTTGTACTTTCCTTTATGATATTATGTTAGTGCAAAAGTAACTGGGGTTTTTGCCATAATAGTTACTAGCCACATATGTTGAGCACTTGAAATGTAACTAGTCTGAATTGACATGATAATATGATTTGCCTGCGTCGCCACCCAAATCTCATCTTGAATTGTAACTCCCACAACTCCCATGTGTCATGGGAGGAACCTGGTGAGAGGTGACTGAATTATGTTAATCCCCAATGTACATCCTTAGGGACTTGGTGCCCTGTGTCCCAGCTGTTACAACCATTGTTGAAAGGGGTCAACGTAGAGCTCAGGCTGTGGCTTCAAAGGGTGCAAGCCTCAAGGCTTGGCAGCTTCCATGTAGTGTTGAGCTTGTCAGTGCACAGAAGTCAAGAACTGGGGTTTGAAAACCGCTGCCTAGATTTCAGAGGATGTATGGAAACGCCTGGATATCCAGGCTGAAGTTTGCTGCAGGGACAGGGCTCCCATAGAGAACCTCTGGTATGGCAGTACATAAGAGAAATGTGGGGGTAAGAGCCCCCAAACAGAGTCCCTACTGGGACACTACCTAGTTGAACTCTGAAAAGAGGGCCACCATCCTCCAGACCCCAGAATGGTAGCTCCACTGACAACTTGCATCGTGCACCTGAAAAAGCTGCAGACACTCAGTGTCAGCACATGAAAGCAGCTGGGAGGGAGGCTGGACCCTGCATAGCCACAGAGGTGGAGCTGCTGAAGACCATGGGCCCTCACCTCTTACATCAGTGTGACCTGGATATGAGACATGGAGTCAAAGGCAATCATTTTTGAGCTTTAAGATTTGACTGCCCTGCTGGATTACAGACTTGCATCGGGCTGTGTAGCCCCTTTGTTTTGGCCAATTTCTCCCATTTGGAATGGCTGTATTTACTCAATGCCTGCTCCCACATTGTATCTAGGAAGTAATTAACTTGCTTTTGATTTTGCAGACCCATAGGCAAAAGGGACTTGCCTTGTCTCAGATGAGACTTTGAACTGTGGACTTTTGATGCTGAAATAAGTTAAGACTTTGGGGGACTGTTGGGAAGATATGATTAATTTTGAAATGTGAGGACATGAGATTTGAGAGGGGCCGAGGTGGAATGGTATGGTTTGGTTGTGTCCCCACCCAAATCTCATATTGAATTGTAACTAATACAATTCCCACATGTCATGGGAGGAACCCAGTGAGTGACGATTAAATTATGAGAGTGAGTCTTTCTTATGCTGTTCTCATGAGAGTGAATGAGTCTTATGAGATTTGATGGTTTTAAAATGGGAGTTTCTCTGCACAAGCTCTCTCCTTGCCTGCTACCATCCACATTAGATGTGACTTACTCCTCCTTGCCTTCTGCCATGATTGTGAGGCTTCCCCAGGCACATGGATCTGTGAATTCTCCATCAAACTTCTTGCCCTTCCCCTTCGCTCTCTCGATCTCTCTCCTGCCACCTTGTAAACATGTAAGACACTACTTGGTTTCTCCTTTGCCTTCTGCCATGAATGTAAGGATTCCCCAGCCATGTGGAACATCTTTGTTTTATAAAATTTCCCAGTCTTGGGTATGTATTTATCAGCAGCATGAAAACAGACTAATTCATATGGCTATAAAAGGGAAATACACATGAGATTTTGATAACGTGGTATGAAAACAATGCTATAAAATGTCTCATTAATCATTTTTATCTGTAGTATATGTTGAAATGATGTTGGTTATATTAAATTAAATACAATTTGTTATTTCAGTGAACTGATTTTTTTTTATTTTGCTTTCTCAAAAAGTGTAGTTACTAGAAAATTTAGAATTACATAAGTCGATCACATTGATGACTCATTATATTTTTCTTGGCAAGAGATACTCAAACTCCTGCCCTGACCCTTTCCTTATTTTCCACAAGCACCCCGCTTCCCCTTTTAAAAATAACTCTTTGCTGTCTTCCAATGTGAATACTAAATTCTTTCTTAAATACCTTTGCACGTTTGCTTGGTAGGCTGTCTGCTTTTAGCACAGCCCATTGGCAAAGGCCTACTCACTGCACACCTCCTCTGACAACCCACTGGCAACACATGTTTTAGATGCCTGTGTCTGCAATACCACATTATCATCTGCAAAGCTTTACCTACTACATAACCACATTGTGTTACATTTCTTGGTTTCCTTCTACCTCTCTTAAGATGGGAACTAATTCTCTCTGAATCTTACCATTTGAAGAGTTTCTGGCTTAAAATAACCCTTTGTAAATGTTAGATGGATGCAAGGAACTGGTTGAACATTTAGAAAATCTAGAATAAAACCTCATGATTTCTTTCCCCGGATCTGTATAGCTCGAACCTGAACACACCACCTTTAAAAATAAACAAACAAAAGTACATACCAGGCTAAAAATTTCCCACTCCTCTCACCAAAAAACAAACAAAAACACCAGCAAAAAATTAGAAACCACTACAGAAATAGCTTCTTATAATGCTAGAAAACATTTAACTTCCATAAAATAAAACAAAAAAGCCTCAAATGTTTTTGTTCTTGTGTCCTAGCTCCAATGTCAAAAGGCCATGAAAAAATAAAAACAGCTGGAAATAGTTGATGAGGAAATAGTGACAATCTGTTACGATATAGTCATTTGGGCATTTAATAAGAGTAAAGAAGCTTTTCATTTGAGGATGGTGGTTCTACAGTGGCAGCTTCACCTTTTGTCTTCAGAATGGTTGATAAATTATCTGGTAACAGTGGCTGGACACAGTGGCTCACAACTGTAATCCCAGCACTTTGGGAGGCCAAGGTGGGTGGATCACTTGAGGTCAGGAGTTTGAGACCAGCCTGGCCAACATAGTGAAACTCCATCTCTACTAAATAAATAAATGCAAAAATTAGCCAAGTGTGGTGGTGAGCACCTGTAATCCCAGGTACTCAGAGGCTGGGTCATGAGAATCACTTGAACCTGAGAGCCAGAGGTTGCAGTGAGCGGACATCAAGCCACTGCACACTCCAGCCTAGGCCACAAAGCAAG
>NW_016107525.1:3449118-3468192 GCF_001604975.1 Cebus imitator
ACCCCGTCTCTACTAAAAATACAAAAAATTAGCCAAGCATGGTGGCAGGTGCCTGTAATCCCAGCTACTCTGGAGGCTGAGGCAGGAGATTCCCTTCAACAAAGGAGGTGGAGGTTGCAGTGAGCCCTGATTGTACCATGGCACTCCAGCCTGGTCAACAAGAATGAAACTCTGTCTAAATAAAATAAAATAAAAATAATAATTTCTACCACAACCATTAAAAATGGGCTGATAGCTGTTGATAGCTCTAGGCATTATGGAAATTACCTTATACTTGGTCAGATAAACTAAATCCTTCACTGAAGAATGAGAAGGGACCCAGAACAAGTGAAGAAGAAAGGCCTCCACCACCTCCAAAGGCACAATAAACATTTATGTTTGCTCCACAGACATCTTGGTTTGCCAGCCACAAGCATCTCGGTTTTCTCCGCAAGCATTTGGGTTTGCACAGAAGCTTCCTCCTCATCTCCAGAGGTTGCCTGATCTAGCAAATGGAACATACTTCCCCACTTTTGTGTCTACCTAATATTTTCTGTCCAGAGGGCGATTTTAACTTCACCTCACCCAAAGCCAATTAGGTGGTATCTGGTTTCTTACAGCTTCCTCACTGATTTTTCACCAGTATATGTGATGAAACAGAAACCTCTTCTTTCATTTGTTCTTAGACACAGTGGAAACTCAATTTTCTTAATCTTTCCAAACGTCCCAAAGCACTGTCTGATTTTTCCTTCGGACAGACAAGGGTTCACCCCACCCACAAAAACCTTTTTTGGGGGGAATTTAGGTGACATCACATTAGCCCTTTTATGATCTATTATCTTGTCATGCAATTTGTCCTCTTTCACTTGAAGCATCTTTTCAACAGTGGCGCTGTCTTTGAAATGCACAAATCCAAACCCCCTGAATAGCCCAGCGTCTGAGAAGGTCTCGCCAGATTGAGACAAGTATTTGAGAAGAACTGGCTTACTGATATCACAGGATAGTCACCTGATGAGCATCCTTCTGGTACCCTGCTGAGTCTTGCTGGCCTCAATTCTGAACCCTTTAGGAAAATGTTCTGTTTCCTGGAGTCTTCTTACGGAAAAGCCAACGTCATCCACAGTGTTGAGATAGATGTTGGCAATATTGGCGAATAGCATGGCTAAGGTTCAACTGACAGAGGTGGAACATGGGAATTGGTGGGGGAGGTGACGGAACAGGGATGCAGTGATGTAGGAATAAGGCAGTGAGTGGTATGAATTTTTAAATGGGCGCTGAGGAGCGGTCCCTGTTTTACAATAAGTATCTTGCTTCCACAGAAGTAGGTTTGTTTCCAGGCTGGTTTTTGTGTCCCTATGACAATAGCCCACAAGAGGCAACATTTGCCACCGGGTATTGCAACCCCTAGTCTCGTACCATCTCTTCAGGTTGTATCTCCTTCAAGTTTTGTTAAAGCCCTTTTTTTCTTTCTGGATGGTGCCTTGCATGTTTAAACAGCTGCTTGCTCCTTGCATCCTTTGGGTGATTTTCATATTCCCTTGAAGTATTTGGGAGCAGAAATGGGAAAAGAGATAGCAGAGGCAGAAGGGAAATGTAATGCTACAGGGAAAGCAAAATGTCAATGTGTAATTTGGAGATTAGAGAAAGGAGTCATATTTTAAAAACATACTCAATGAAATTAAACCCTAGGGAAAAAGAGTTATTTCACAAACAAAAGTAAAATTAAAACCTTTAGCAAAAAATCACTTGTTCACACTTTATTAATAAACTATTTGAAGCCCCATCTGTCCCCCCATTTTAGATGCTATTCCACACCCGTGTACATTTGTTTGTTCAGAACATTATTCATCTCAAATATCTTTGTTTCCTCCTCATCCAACACCCTCTTCCATCTGCCTAATTCTTATAGCCTTCTCTGAGAGCCTCTCCTCTGTAAGCCTATAACATTATTTGTATACATCTTTATCAAGATGCTTATATATGTGTCTGTCTTCCCCAACAATCAGCAAGCTTGTGTGGATCTGCACTGGGCCATGCTTAACTTAAAGGTCTCAGCACATAGTATAATACATGTAATAACTGGCACATTTAAGAAAAGGAACTCACTAAATGCCTGTTGAAATAAACCAAACAGTGGAGTTCTGAGGGCCACATTTTTGAAAATTCTTGATCTAACTGCCTCTGAGAGGATGTCAGTTGTAGATTACTTTCTGAGTGCTGATCTGCTACAATTTGGGGCAACTGGTCTATCTTTCAAGAGTTAAGATAAGCTTTTTAAAGGGGCTGCAAGTTTGAAATTTTCTTATTTCTTGATCACTTGTAAACCAACTAAGATAACCACAGAGTAGCCAGTACTCTATTCAGCTCCAGCTTTTATTAGAATGAAAATCTTAGGGGAATGATACTTTCTGTGTATTTCTAAACTAATGAAGCACCTTGCTGGCTAGTTATTTACCCATTGCTATTTACCTAACTAGGTCATGGCTGATGTCATAATTTTGACTCCTGTGTAGCCTGGTTGTATTTATTTAATTACATGGCTACAGGCTGTACCCTTTACCCTAGGGGGACAAGGAATTACTGGATCTGAACATGTCAATGAATCAGTGAAAAAAATATCCTCACTTCTGGATACACAATTCAAAGCATTTAACCTACTAACCTTGGGCCAATAGTGTCATCTTGCTACATGAAAGAAAACACATTATTGTGTAATTATTTTTGAGGCAGTAAAAAGAAGCATTTTCTAAAAAATTGTGTCTACTCTTGGTCCCCTAATGAAAATAAGTATGTTGACTCAGGTTCTCTCCTCCCACACACATGCTCCATGACCTTTAGCTGTCTAAAATGTTTGGAAATAACTCCTTTTCTCTGTAATGTCTGAAGAAATTAGAATCTGTGCTATTTAGCTTTACTTTTCTATGGAAGTTTTGCCATACAACTTTATTTTAGGTGTTGAAATATTATCATCAGATTCCTAATGTTAATTTTCCTCATGGAATAGTTCAGTAACAAAAAATATTGACTCATAATTTATTCTTATTGCACATTAACTCAAAACACACATATTGGAGATTTGAATTGAAGTAATTCGAGATTTATTCCCTGAGAAATGAATGAATGAATGTTAGGCACCCAAACAGTGACCAAAGTTATTTTATAAATGTAGAATGCCTGTGAAAACAAACACTGTAAATTAAATAACAAAAGACACAGAAGCTGGGGATATAAAATAAGAATTTCCTGCTGCTGGGATTAGGGAGACCAAGTGGTACAATACATGCAGGCTATCATAATTTTTCTATTTTAGGGAATATGGGACACCTTATTTGGATTTCTTTTACTGAGCTCTAAACCACCCCTGAAATACTTATAGCTCTTAATTTGATAGTCCCTTGGACATTGGTATCTCATTCACAATTGTTGGAGAATGGGGGATAAGATGAAGGATGACATATGCCTTTAGGATTAATCTGTCTCTCTTATCATGGGACTCAACCTTGGTAGAAGGATGCTGTAGGACTCATAAATCAGAAATGTAACCTGGATGTATCCTGATTTGATATGCTGGCATAGAGCTGTCTCTGTGGTAACATGTTCTTTAATGCTCTGTTGAACCTGTTCTCTTTAGTAAAATGAAAATACATGTGTTTGACACACTTGATCTAGCTGGTTGTTTGATAAAATGAGATTTTCCTTACTCTTTTTCCTCTTCATTTTCCGCAGTAACTGCCAGTGCCCATTACTTAAATTAAGTTGAGAGTGCTAAGACATAGTATGAAAAATGATCTTTTAGGAAACACTATTCTCTACCAACTTTGAGTGTATCCAAATAGTGGTCTAGCGGAATGTAGTACATTGCACAGAGACTAAAAATTAATTTGACATCAAAAAAGTTTTTAATGGCTGAATTCAGCTGCGGGACTTCTGCCTAGATGAGAGTCATTTAAAAACTCCTCTTTGCCATTTGTAAAGAAGTCAAATGTGTCTGGTTGTAGCATTGTAGGAAGACAACATACATTTTGCAATTTCAAGACTGCTTCACAAGACATGTACAGGTATTAAAACATGCTTTTCTCTTTGGAATACTGCTTAAAATAGGCAGTTCAATTATGCTGATCTCAAAGACTATTTAAAAGTTTTTTTAAAAAAAGAAGAATTAGTAGAAAGAGAGAGCGTCTTTCTTCTCCCTGACAATGCATTGAACAATATGCAGTGTATGGTAAGAGAAGTTCTGCTATGATGCTTTTTGTTACTTACAGTCCTCCTTAGGAGAAGTGTTATTGTATACTTCAGAGACTGCCTAGTAGCTGGTTTGGTTAGGATCTACCATGGACAAGGAATCCAATTCTCAAGCACTTATGCATAATCTGGAGAATATTCAAACAGTATGTGACCTTGTATTTCTCATTTTCTTTCTTTAATACCTTATTAGCCAGTGTCATGTGAAAGAGTTGGTAGTACTCTATGCATGAACAGATAAAAAGACAAGTTCCAAAACCGGGCTTTTGAGGGGTTTTTGTTAGTTTTGGGGTTTTCTTTTTTTGTATGAAGATCAGAGTTCCCTACACCTGTTGAGTTGAATTAAACTTCATAAACATTGCAACCTATTTTGATGTTTTGCATCGCTTAATTATTTTTGTGACTTTAACTTTTTTGACAAAGGAAAAGTTACATGCCACTTCCTTTTTCCTTTATAAGTGTTATTTGGGGGATGGGCATTGGTTGGATTTTTCTTGAATTAATGAAATCTATATTGCTCATAATTGAATTGTAAAAGTCATAAACGTAACCATGCTTACATACAAATCATGCAAATGTAGAGTTTAGATATTATTGTCATCCAAACATACGAATAAATATGTGAAGCCAACATATACAGTATAGAGAAGTCTGTGCATATAAGGTTTATTGAAGGCTTCTAAAGAATGTATGATTACTTTATTCATATACTATTTAATGTAAACTTCTTCCCAGTTGTTTTTGCTGGGTCAAAAATGTATATATTTAAATATTCATAAACTTTGGAACTTCAGCCTAGGAAATAAAAGTAGTGAGTATAGGTTTTATTCTATAGTACTTTCTTTTTACTCATAAACAATTTTCATATATCTTTGTTAGTGAAAAATATGCAATTTACAGTTGTGATTATTTTATGAGTATATAGTTCCAGATTTTATAGGGGAGAACATGCTTTTACATCCATGTCTGGTCCCCTTCCAATTTCAACCAACACATAAAATTAATGCTGATCAAAGAAAGTGCAGTTGCAGAGTTAGAGAACTGTAGAGGTCTGTGCAAAGTACATAAAACATGCAGAGAGGATTTAAGAATACAATCAATACCAGCTGAAGAGGCATTGAGAATAGGCTTACAGAGATGGACACAAGAAGGTTAATGCTGCTTCAGTGAAACACTTGGGTCAGATAGGAATACTAGAAAGATTTTAGGTGCATCTGTAATTGGAGGAATCAGGGTTAAGAAAACAAAGAGTTAAAAGTATGTCTTTTTGACCTAAATAGAAATATGAAGATAAACACCAAGTATCTTTTAATGAGAAATATATGGTGAATCAGTACCCAGCTGTAAACCAGTTTTATGCTTTTCGCTGTTTCTCTTGACAATGATTTGCTTCTATCTGGAAGTATTACCTGCATTAAGTGACACTGGGTAAACAATCCAAATACTACAGATTTATGACCATTCAGTTGCTTTTTGCTTTGTGGTGTTGTGGTTGTTGATATATTCATGCAAATGGAAGCTTCAGAATTCCAAACATTAAAGTTCCCAATACTTTTATGGATGTGGGCAGCAAAAATTCTTATTTGGCAGGTCATTTTTAAAAATCTGTCAATATCCAGTTCAGTTTTTCACCAGCATGGACTCTTCTGTATGTAATCAACTAAATAATTTTGATTTTGTTTCAATATCCAGTGATTAGTGTTTCATATTTTTCTGATAATTTAAAATCTGAATTATTTGTACCTAATATATCACCTAATTTAGCCTTAATATACATTCTCAATATCATTAGAGACTGACCTTAAGGAATAATGTAAAACTTCTATAAATTCATTCCAAATGCATTCATGCATTTGGCCAAAAGGAAATGAGCATTAGACAGAGAAGGGGAATAACAGTCTTTCAGGTGGAGAAAATATCATGCACAAAATTTTAGATATGTTCTAAGGCAAGCAATGGGTTAGCTGGAGTATTGTTTGCATGGCAACACATGATAAGAGAAGAGATTGAAAATTTGAGTCATTTTTATGTATGCAACAAACATTTCTGAGCCCTCCCATGTGTAAGGCACTGCACGAGGATTTGCAGATACAAAGAGGAATAAAACATTTCCATGAATTTTACAGTAGAATGGTAAACACAAGCTCCATGATAATATAAATATAGTCACATATGTAAACAGAGATTGTTTTGGAAGTGGGGAGAAGGAGGTTAAAAAAAAAAAAAAAAAAAAAAAAAAAAAAAAAAAAAAAAAAGGCTTAGAGGCAGGAAAGTATAAAATGTTCCAAAGGAAGAGAAGAGAGTGAGAAGCCAAGAAAGGTCAGCATCTCAGGAGGAAAGCCCTGAGATGCTCCAGCATTTAAGGTACCAGGTAGCTTTTAACACTCTATGGAGCTTATGACAATTCAAAGATGAATCTATTGGGTTTTAGAAAGCTTTAGAAAATACATTGTCTTTGAAGATTCAGAAAATGATTAAACTACAGACAAAATCACCACACTTAGTTGATTGCCCCTGCAGAATATGATGTATTGTAGTAATATCTTTCTTGTATCTTTGTGACCACATATAAATGAGCTGAAAATATAAAGGACCTCTGCTGTACAGGGACTGTGAAGGCAAGGTAGGAGGCCAGTTTTTCCAAGATTTTATTGGCTTTATAAGTCAACTTTGATTTTTTAAGGTAGTCTGTTTATATTTGAAATTATGCAATTCTAGTCTAAGCCTTGGTAAAATAATTAACATCTCCAATTTTGTCAAAAGAGAAAGCAGATTATTATTGCACTTATGCAAATAACTACACTGCCATAAGTTGAGAACACTCACAAATAGTTTCTAAATTCTAGAGAAATCAGGTAGTGAAAAAGCAACATGCCCTAACTTTTGCTTACAGAAGTAAAATTTACTCAATTGCTAAAAGTTGTAAACAGCTCAAAAGAATAAAAATTCCCTTGACTCTGAAAACAAAAGGATTAGCAATGTTTAGCATATCACCTCTTCATGAAAGTCTTAGACATTTGTTTCTCTTCTCTATTCTAACAGCACAATTTTAAAGTTATCAGGGATCTGCATTCAAGAGTACCCATCAGAGTTCTATATCTAACTATAAATCACCATTTGAAAAGGATTAAAACAAGACAACAATTGTCTGTGGGTGACAAAATTCTCAGGACAGCCATAGTTTAAAAATGCAATAAATAAGAAAATGTTGTCATATTTTTGACACATACCAATTTAACATAAAATTTATAATTATTACTGATTACATATTCTGAGAAAAAAACAGAATTATAGAAATATTATGCAATTTTGTAACACATATTAATGAAATGTTACAAAAGAATACAGATTCTTATTTCACTTACGCAATAACTACACTGATGTAAGTTAAGAATACTAACAAATAGTTTCTAAATTCTGGAGAAATCAGGTAGTTTCTCAATTCTGGAGAAATTAATTTTATATTAATATAACCCAAAGAAAAATTTAAAAAATATATTATATTTGACAATGCTTTCTATATGATTTTAATGCATCAAGTGAGAATAACATGTCTCTTTTGGACTTTAGAAGATTTAATTTTTTTACAACAACTCAGAATTTTATCTTGGAAAATGTGTCAAGTATCAAAGTTTTAAAACCCTTGATATCACAAAATAGAATCCCAGGTCACCGTAAGTCATTCATTTATCTAAAATTATAATTCAAAAATTTTAAAAGGGAAAAAACAATTTTTAAAATTTTTCTCCTATCTCATATAGAAGAGACTCAGCTTTCCAAACAACAAGAACAAATGAAGATAGCATGAGGCCAACTGCATCTATCTCTTCTTTCTATCCTCTCACTTTTTTTGTAGCTTACTTAAAAGTCAAAAAACAATTTTTTTTTTACTTTCTTTCAATATTATATAAAAATCATTTTCAAAGGAAAAAGCCAAATTTTACTTTGACATTAGTGCATTTTAAATGCCAATGTTAGTTTTTAATAAAATTTTATAAATCTGCTCAGTTTTAATTAGTTTAACATAAGGTAAGAGTTGCATAAACTTTTTGTAACTCTTTATAATTTTTTTTCTTGTTAAAAAACAAAGCAATTTTCCAAAAATAAAACCCTATTGTTTTGACATATAGGACCAGATTCTGGCCCTGTATTAGTGTGCTTATTTAATTTAATTTTATTTTGAGACAGGATCTCACTCTGTCACCCAGAGTGGATTTCGGTGGTGTGATCTCGGCTCACTGCAACCTCCACCTCCCAGGCTCAAGGAATCATATTTCCTCAGTCACCTGAGTAGCTGGGACTATAGGTGCATGACGTCACACCTGGCTAATTTTTTTGTATTTTTGGTAGAGGCAAGATTTCACTATGTTGCCCAGGCTGGTCTTGAACTGTTTTAATATTTAATTCATAGAAGAACTAAATAATATACTTTTAATTTTAGTCAACTTGCTGACATACAGAATTCTTTACAAAGTTAATTTTTCATAAACCTTCTAAAACTTCCTTAAACTTTCATTTTTATCTTTCAACTAAAAATAATTCTTCAACTTTCTAAATTAGACAAAATTAGTTTCTTGAAAAAATACCATGCCTTTTTATCAAAAACACACTTTTTTTTTTTTTTTTTTTTTTAGTGTAAGCTATTTTAATTATGTACCAGGTTCAGAGTCTCAGATACAAGAAAGAATTGCAGATGAAGTCTGATTCTTTCCAGCACAGCTAGGAGGCTTGGATAACTCCGTGTGTCCCCAGGCCCTATCTAGAATCTAATGGTTCCAAAGCAAATAAATTGAACAATTTTCAAAAGTCAAAGAAGCAGTTTATGACATTAAAGCATTTAGCAAATTTAATCTTTGACTTAATTTAGACCAAATGTCTATATTTTGAATTCCTTTTAATTTTACCAATAATCTTTAAAACTATATTTACGGAAGGTTACTAAAGTCATATGAACCAAACAGCATTAGAGTTTCTATCTTTCTGTCAAAATACTAGATTTAAGTGCTTTCATTTTCTTCAAGCTGACTGATTAGAGCTTCTTTATATAAAGATCACACACACAAAGAACTTATAAATAAACAGACAGAAGAAGATCTAGCAATTTAAAATTTTTCTTTCCTATTTTATGAACCTTATGACAATTTATACAGACCCTCTATGACATTCTTGGACTTTTGAGCTTGTCTTATATTTCCCTCTTTCCTAAATAATTAGTCATTCTATTTTAGGACAAGAATTTACCATACAAGATCCTTTCTAATATAAAATTTCTTCCTTACCATAAGTACATCGTCATATCCATAGCTTTCTTTATATCTCTTTTCCCTACTAAAGTAATTTCTGATGCCCTTAAAATGCAAAAAGATCAGGTAATATAATGCAAAACAGAGCAAAGTGTTAGATTTTGAGAAGGACCTGTCTGCTTGCAGTTGCTGAGGTTCCATGAGGAAAACAGAGGTTTCTCCAAAAATGAGGTCTATTATCTTGAGAAAAATTTTCTGTGTTTTCCCCAAGGCATCCCAGGTTATCAGAAATTACCTTAGGATCTCTTCTGTGGGCATCAAGAATGGCAAGAAGACAGACTGGGAAAATACTCCAGTCAACTGAGAAGAAAAATAAAAAAAACAACATTAAAAAAAAAATCCAAGAAGAGAAAAGGCATAAAGGACTTTTAAATATATACATAGCTTGGATATCCATTTTTAATTAAGCTGATTTTTACACAGAACTCATATTTTTTAAAAAATCTTTTATTACCAGACTAGCCAGGACAGTCAATAGTTCTTGATTTTGAATTTTACCCCAGGTAACCTCCCATGTGAAATTAATAAGTCTTAACTAACTTCATGACTTAACCATGGATGCATAAGATGTCTCAAAGAGATGGTAGGCAGTTTTTTTGTTTTTTGTGTGTTTTAGAAGATTTAGAATCTCCCCAAAAGTAGTTCAGAGGATGGAAAATTCAAGACAGGAAATCAGAAGCTATCCATGGGGAAGAAAGAATCAATAACTGGCAAAAAGTTACATAAATAACAAACCGGAAAGGACTCATTCCCTTAGCTAGGAATTGAACCCAGGGCACATTGTGAAAGAACAGAGCTTTAGTTATTGAGCTAAAGCACAGAGTAGCTACTGTTGCTCTTCCTAGAAGGGGTCTAGGGCAGTCATTTTTGAGCTTGCAAAGGATTTAACTGCTCAAGAGAATTCTTAAGGCCGGACATGACATTATCATGTGTCCTTTCAGACAGGCCACTCAACATGAACCCCAGAATTCATGTTATCTGGATGGTGGAGACCATGAGAAGTTACCCCCACATGGTCCCAAAGTCAAGCTTTTTAGGACATAAAACAAGACGACAGGGATATCTCATCTGGTATTGGTTTTGGGGACCTGCAGCAAAGTTTGTAACTGACCAGTCAGCCAGGCTGGCTTGAAGAATGGGCTTATAGAAGCCTTGAGTCCATATTCTATTCTGTGATACCCCTCTCACCATTACAGAATGACACATAAAGACAAATCCATAGCACGAAGTACACCAGATTCGCTGCAGCCTAAGACTAGTCTCACAAATCCTTTTTTCTACTAATCAAACCCTTGCAGAGGAGACAGTGATGTTTACTGTTCACACACACACACACACACACACACACGCACGCACACACACTGTGGGGGGCAATGGGGGGCAGAAACCTGGATAGTAGGAAATCCTTGCCCTTTTTGCTGGCATTTCTGAGTTCCCTTTTTCTGTAGCTTCCAGAAGAATGGAGCAGCTTTTGGTGACCCTGCTCACTGTGCAATAGCTGTGGGGGCCAAGCCAAATTACAAAAGAAAAGTATCACTTTCTGTTTTATAGAACCATAGAAAAAAGCCTCTCAATTTTTCAAGATGCTGCCTGTCGGGGTACATGAGGAACTGAATTAACATTTCTCATCCCAGCCAAAGCAAAATACACAAAACAACCACTAGTCACCTCATTTAGCACCCAGCATCAACCTGGCAAAGCTCAAGGTTTCTCCTGCTGGTCGCTGTCATCTTTCACCTGCTCCAGGTGGAAAGGAATGACCTCTGACTAGGAATTCAATGGGTGGTCTCTGGGTAAGATAAAGAGTGGACAGTCACCCTGTCAAGCCTGTTGAGCTTCTGCTAACTATTCCTTCAAGCCTCATTGAATGTGACCACCCTTAAGAAGTGTTCTCAGGGTTAGGCCTACTAGACTTCCATCAGCAATTCCTTCCAAGATCCTTTCTACATGTACAAACACACATACAACAAAAATGAGGTGGACAGAAGACCTTCCAAACCAAGAGCCCTACCCAAGAATTCAAAGATTATTCCTTACAAACTAACCTATTTAAGGAGAGACAACTGAGACCCCTGAAGGAGCTGAACCGAGACTTTGAAGAATCCAAACTAAGACCCCTGAAGGAATGAAATTAAGACCCTGAAGGAGGCAAATCATCAGGAGAAGGAAGTGTTAGTAGCACCTAGAATAACCACCAGACCAATTTAAAGACATCTTTTCAGGAACTATTTCTCTATTGCAATTAAATCCATGAATCGTGGTTCAGCAGTGCCCCACTGGTAGAGACAGTGCCAGATTCAGCCCCCAATCCAAGAGAACTAGGCAGCCACTTGGGCTGGCTTCTGGATATGTCACCAGAGAGGGTCTATTGAACCACAGGAAGGTAGCCACAAGGGTGATCCCAGATGAGCCCCCTAATTTGTAACTGCCTAATTGATTCACATTGTTCACTGCCTAAACAGAGCCAATTTATCAATACTGAGAAATTGCAATACCGAAAGTGTAATTCACGCAGAGCTGGCTGTATGGGAGACTGAAGTTTTATAATTAATCAAATCATTTCTCCCGAGAATTTGGGGATGGTACTTTTTAAGGATAATTTGGTGGGTAGGGGGCAAGTGAGTCAGGAGTTCTGATTGGTTGGGTCTGAAATGATATCATAGGGAATTGAAGCTGTCCTCTTATGCTTGGTCAGTTTCTGCATGGACAGCACAAGACCAGATGAGCCAGTTTATCAATCTGGGTGCTGCCAGCTGATCCATCGAGTGGTCTGCAAAATCTCTCAAGGACTGATCTTAGGTTTTACAATAGTGATGTCATCCCCAGGAACAATTTGGGGAGGCTTAGAATCTTGCAGAATTTCTAATCTTGTGGATAATTTATTAGTCCTGCAAAGGCAGTCTAATCCCCAGGCGGAAAGGGGTTTTGTTTTGGGAAAGGGCTGTTTTCATCTTTCTTTCAAAGTGACACTATAAACTAACATCCTCCCATAGTTATTTCAGCCTATGCACAGGAATGAACAAGGACAGCTTGGAGGTTAGAAGCAAGATGGAGTAAGTTAGGTCAGATCTCTTTCACTGTAATAATTTTCTAAGTTATGATTTTTGCAAAGGTGGTTTCATTCATGAGTACTATGGTACAATCATCACAAGTTAGGAACCAAAGTCTGTACATTAATATTAATTACACTCCATAGACTTATTTATTTAGGCTACAATCATTTTTTAAAAAGGCTTTTTCTGTTATATTTACTTGTTCTGTCTTCTTAGCCTTCTCTGGGCTATGAAAGTTAATCAGACTTGCCTTGTTTTTGATGACCTTGAGAGTTTGGAGGAATACTGATCAGGTATTTTGCGGAACATCCTCGGTTTCTTTTCTTCTTATAATATTTTCCTCAGGGTTAGACTGGGGTTTGGGACTCATGGGAGGAAAACAACATAGGTGAAGTGCCATTCTCATCACACATCATAGTAACAGGACATGTAATCAGCATGAGTTGTTACTGATGACAACCTTGTTCACTTGGTCAAGGTGGTACTTGCCAGATTACTCCAATGTAAAGTTATTTTTTCTCTCATTCCACATTCCACTCTTTCATGGTTTAGTTAGTTATGTAAAAGTATGTTCATCATGAAGTGGTTCCAGAATAACATATTATTTCATCCTCCTTTGCTTCTAAGAATAACATCGTTTTCTGACTTAGCCAAAAATATTTACTTATTATGTTGTGTGTATGTGCTTCAATATTGCTTGTCTCTTTATTTTAAAAGGTCAAATAGAATTCTGACCTTATTCTCAACATGAATATTTGTATGTCATTTGATTGTTTCTATTCATGATATAGCAACTTATGAATATAAACTTACTTATTCTTTAAAGTCACTATTCCTGCACTTTGTATTTTGGCTATTATTCCTGGGTCTATGATATACTCTTTGGGCCTAAAGAAGGCACTGAATGATAATGTTGTTGCTGCCCCCGTTGTATGACATAGTACTGAAAGATGATCCCCAGTAAGAAATCAGGTCTCCTGTCTACATAACTCCTTCTTTCAGGTGACTGACTAGGATTATCTGAATGAATCCCCTTTTTTTCTGGCTTCTCCACCATGGCCCAAGCACCTAGATGTACTTCTATAAGTTAATGTTAGGGCAGTGAATTGACTTAACAATACAAATAGCATAGAGACCAAAAGGGATCCTGTAAACATTCCCTGAAAAAACAACTTGCAAAAGACAGATTAATAGGAAAAATGACATACAAATGTATTTAATATGTATACATGGGGGCCTTCAGAATGAAGACTATCTGATACAGGGGAAGTTGTCTATTTTTATGCTTAGGTTCAACAAATTATAACCAGCCATGTAGAAATGTGATTGGGCAAAAGGGGTGTGATCTAATGGTAAAAGTTGGAGTAGGAAAACCCAGCAAGGCCTGAATATCTAGATTCTTCTTGGCCTCTCTGAGCATGAATCCCTTCCTTCATGCAAAGGTTCAGGACCGTGTCTGGAATAGGACCTTATGGCCTTTAGCCAAACAAGGTAGGCCAGATTTTAATGACCAGTTTTTACATGAAAAGGTAGAAGAAATGCTAGAGTAATATTTTTATGTTTTATGGCTGGCTTTGGGAAAAAGGAGTTCTGATTTCTATGATCTGCCTTAGGGAAGAATTCTATGGCTAGCCTCAGGTACAATGGGACTGAGACACAGAAAGTTAGACAGTCAGAGAAAAAAATATTTTGCTAATGAGGCCTTCATTTTAGGATATTATTTTTTGAGACCCAACAATAGCAATAATCCTTTTGCTGCTGGTGGATGCATTATTGTGCTCATTCCAAGGCATATATGCAGGAAATTTTTAATGTGTTACCATAAAAATATAAGCCCACTAGGGCTGCTAAATTCTTCCTTAACATGCCAAATAAATCTTTCAAATTACTGAATATAGTGTACAAGATTTAAGTGTTTTCTCTGCTTTTCTCGGGTTTTACACTAATCTTGGAATCACTCAGATTTTCAAACTTCAGGATTTCACTCAGATTGCCAATGTATCTTGATTGATTCAGGGCCTGGCTAGTGAGACCTTTATTTTATCCATTAAATGCTTTTGTAAGTCAGTTGTTCTTGCCTTTGTTTTGCAAGGCTAGAGCTCAGTTATTGCTGCTTGGCCTGCTAAAGTAAGGGGTAGGTAACAGGAGACTACAAGATTAACAATTGTTGTCACGGGACTGATAGGTGATGAAGCAAAGACCCACTAGTGACTGCTTCTGAAATCAGTTACACTCTTTTCAAAAAATGGAGGTTGATGTTCAACTCAGGTATTTTCAGAGCATCAGCAATAGCTTTGACTTGAATGTGTTTCTCCTTTTTAAAACTCTGCTCTGATGCAAGGAATCAATATTGTAGTTTTGCTGAAAAAATCCTTTTTGACAAAAGATCCAAGATTGATTACCCAGATCAATACCATTTTTAAGAACAATTCATCAAGATTGTATTTAAAGAGAGATCATAATGCATTTAAGCTGTTAATAACACAAAGCATTCCCCCTCCTCTCTTCCCTGTGGATTACATATTTTTCCCCCAATGGAGCAGTAGATTTCATAGTAGAGGATAGTGCCACACAATTTCCTAGGGGTTAAAGTAGGATAACAATTCTTCCAAGTTGTTGTTACTCTCCTCTCTCCCTGTTCACCTCACAGCTCTATGTTGTTCCCAGTTTTAAATGAATGCTATTGTTCTCACAATACTAGAAGTTCTGGAATCTTACATTTTCTTGGTCTTATTAAAACTGAGAACACACATCCTGGAAGAAAATGAAGACAGAGAAATCCATCAGACTCTTATACTTTTCAGTCAGTAGCCTCTCTAGGGGTGGGTGTAATTGCCTTGGTAATTCAGGCAAAAAAATATTTTTGGCCTGAATAACTTTGGTAATTGTGACTGTTGATCCAGTTTAGTGGAGGATAAAAACTGTCCTTGTATGTCAGTGTGTAGTTCTAATAATTATAACAATGAGAAGCAGTGACTAGCCGTTACTGAAGCTCAGAATTGTTTAAGGCAGTAAATTCCCTCCAACATCTTTCAGAATTAAATAATAATTCATCTGTCCAGAATACAAAGCTAATGTGAAAAACCAGAAATAGGAGTGGTCTTCCAGGCCTTTGTGGGGTGGGGGGGAGGGGCCTTGTTAATGAAAATATGAGGAAAGAAAAAAAAAAATGGACAACCTGGGCCAGATATAAGGTCCATAATCACTATCAATTGGTAGCTGTAAAATTGTTTCTAACTCTTGTGTGGATGGATTTGAGACTACCATAGGCTTGAAGAGGATTCACAGTAATTCCGTGGTATTTGTCTTGGAATTCAGGTGTCATTTTCAAAGTTCTTTCTATATGCTCTATCTCAGTGTGTCTTTCTTTAGGTTTTGTTATATGCAGTGCCCAAGGCAGCCAAGAGGTACTCTATGAAAACTAAAGACTGATATAATTCTGACCAAGTTAAATTGCATGCTGATTTAGGACAGCAAAAGACCAAAAATATAACTGATGTATTACTTTTTATTAGCAAGAGATTTACTACAGAAGAGTTTATGAATTGTAGGTAAAAGTATTGTGTAAGTAATTTTTTTTTGAGACAAGTTCTCACTCTGTCCCCGATGCTGGAGTGCAGTGGCAGGATTTTGGCTTACTGCTGCCTTGGCTTCCCTGGGCTCAAGTGATCATCCCACCTTAGCCTCCCAAGTAGCTGGGACTACAGGTGCACATCACCATGCCTAATTTATTTATTATAAATTATTATATTTGTATTATAATTTATTTATTATTCTTTGACCCCCTCCCTGAAACTCCTATTGTGGCAGTCCCAGAGTCTCTATGTTCTCCTTCTCGTTCTGAGGGCTGCCTGATTCTTGAAACATTTTTTTTTTTTTTGCTTAATTAAAAAGACCACCCAGGTAGGGCACGGTGACTGACTCCTGTAATCCCAGCACTTTGGGAGGCTGAGGTGGGCAGACTCCTTGAGCCGGGAGTTGAAGACCAGTCTGGGCAACATAGCAAAACCCTGTCTTTACAAAAGAAATAAAAAAAAAAAAAAAAATTAGCCAGGCGTGGTAGTGCCTGCCTGTAGTTCCAGCTACTTGGGAGGCTGAGGTGGAAGGATTGGTTGAACCCAGGAGGTCGAGGCTGCAGTGAGTGAGTATCCGAAATACACATTCGGTGCCTAGCTGACAATTGTGTAGTGCAATAAAACAGGTAATGAAGAGATTAATAGTCTTTAAAAGAAAGAAGTGAATAAAACTAAAGCCACTGCAATTATAAAAATGCAGATTCAACAATTGTTTTTCTAAATCAGGACTAATGACTGACCCTGATGTTGAAATGATAACATGGAAGGAATTAGCTAAGGAACATTCAAGCTGAGATCAGATCTGAAACAAGTTAAAATCCCGTAAAAGCTCAAATTGCCTGCTTTGGATGTCCTGCAAGATTAATTAAAACCATAAGCAAGAAAAGCACTCCACCTTGTTATCTAGTGTCCAGGATTTGGTGTTTTCATTGTCATGGACTGAATTCAATTCCTGGTAAGGGAACTGTTGACTTTTGGGTTGATATTTGTGTTACTTCATTTTTTAGGATATTGCTTTGTCACTTGGAAGGGTATCTTTGATTAAAAAAATTCAGAAACTAGAAATATCAGCTGTTTATCCTCCCTAAAATCTGATAAGAGATTTGAAGAAACTTTTTAAAGAACTAAATAGTCAGAAGTTGGCTTAATTAAAAGCTATTATTCAAGATATATATATATATATATATATATATGTATGAATATATATAATATATAATATTCAAGATACATATATCAAGATACATATATATGTATCTTGAATATTATCTCTCACTATTTATAGTGATATATATAATATATAATATTCAAGATTATATATATACACAGCTTATATATATCTCTCATATAAGCACATTAATATATACTTAAGTACCAAATGAGATACCCATATAGATGAGATATATATACATACACCTTATATATATATATATATACACACACACACAAACACACACACACACATGCACACACACACACACACACACACACACACACACACATGGCCTATATAAGCTTACATATATATATGTAAAGTTTTCGGCTTTTTCTCTTTAGGTCCTGTTTTGGGGATTTTATTTTTCCAGTGGAGCAAAATCCTTTTAAAATTATGTGCTTGGTCCCTCTGTTCACTTCTTTTCTTTCTTAAAAATTGTTCTGGAGGTAGCTGGCAAGATGTCTGAATAGAAATAGCTCTGGTCTCTAGCTCCTAGCAAGATCAGTGAAGAAGGTGGCTGATTTCTGCATTTCTAACTAAGGTATCCAGCTCATCTCATTGGGACTGGTTAGACAGTGGGTGCAACCCACAGCCGGTGAGCTGAAGCTGGGTGGGGCATCACCTCACCTGGGAAGTGCAAGGGGTCAGGGAGCTCCATCCCCTAACCAAGGCAAGCCATGAGGGACTGTGCCATGAGGAATGGTGCATTCCAGCCCAAATACCACGCTTTCCCCATGGTCTTCACAACCTGCAGACCAGGAGATTGCCTTAGGTGCCTACACCACCAGGGCCTTGGGTTTCAAGCACAAAACCGGGAGGTTGTGTGGGCAGACACAGAGCTAGTTGCAGGAGATTTTTTTTCATAACCTAGTGGCAGCTGGAGCACCAGTGAGACAGAACCGTTCACTCCCCTGGAAAGGGGGCTGAAGCAAGGGAGCCAAGTGCTCTAGCTAAGCAGATCCTATCCCAAAGGAGCCCAGCAAGCTAAGATCCACTGGCTGGAAATTTCCACTGCCAGCTTAGCAGTCTGAAGTTAACCCAGGACACTTTAGCTTTGTGGAGGGAGAGGCATCTGCCATTACTGAGGCTTGAGTGGGCAGTTTTCCCCTCACAGTGTAAACAAAGCTGCCTGAGAAGTTCGTGTTGGACAGAACCCACTACAACACAGCAAAGTCACTGTGGCCAGACTGCCTCTCAAGATTCCTCCTCTCTGAGCAGGGCATCTCTGAAAGAAAGGCAGCAGTCCCACTCAGGGGCTTATAGATAAAACTGCCATGTCCCTGGAACAGAGCACCTGGGAGAAGTGGCAGCTGTGAGCACTGCTTTAGCAGACTTAAATGTTCCTACCTGTTGGCACTGAAGAGAGCAGCAGATCTCCCTATACAGTGCTTGAGCTCTGCTAAAGAACAGACTGCCTCCTCAAGTGGGTCCCTGACACCTGTGCCTCCTGACTGCAAGACACCTCCCAGCAGGGGTCGACTGACACCTCATACAGTAGAGCTCTGGCTGGCATCTGGCTGGTGCCTCTCTGGGACAAAGCTTCCAGAGGAAGGAATAGGCAGCAATATTTGCTGTTCTGCAGCCTTGGCTTGTGATACCCAGGCAAAGAGGGTCTGGAGTGGACCTCTAGTAGACTCTAGCAGATGTGCAGCAGAAGGGCCTGACGGTTAGAAGGAAAATTAACAAACAGAAAGGAATAAATCAACATC
>NW_016107525.1:3468423-3470595 GCF_001604975.1 Cebus imitator
TCCTCCAAGGGATCACACTCCTCATTAGCAAAGGAACAAAACTGGATGGAGAATGAGTTTGATGAATTGACAGAAGTAGGCTTCAGAAGACAGGTAATAACAAACTCCTTCAAGATAAAGGAGCATGTTCTAACACAAAGCAAGGAAGCTAAGAACCTTGAAAAATGGTTGAAGGAACTGCTAACTAGAATAACCAGTTCATAGAAGAACATAAATAACCTGCTGGAGCTAAAAAACACGGCACTAGAACTTCATGAAGCATACACAAGTATCAACGTTGAATCAATCAAGTGGAAGAAAGGGTATCTGAGATTGAAGATTAAGTTAATGAAATAAAAGGTGAAGACAAGGTTAGAGAAAAAAGAATAAAAAGGAACAAACAAGGTAAATAAACTAGAAAATCTAGAAGAAATGGATAAATTGCTGGACACATACACCCTCCCAAGACTAAGTCGAATCACTGAATAGACCAATTACAAGCTCTGAATCTGAGGCAGTAATGAACAGCCTACCAACCAAAAAACAATGCAAGACCAGATGGATTCACAGCCAAATTTGGCTAGGGGTACAAAGAGGAGTTGATACCATTTCTTCTGAAACTCATCCAAACAATAGAAAAAGAGAAATCCTCCCTTACTCATTTTATGAGGCCAGCTTCATCCTAATACCAAAACCTGGCAGAGACATAAAAAAAATAAAAATTTCAGGCCAATATCCCTGATGAACATCGATGCAAAAATCCTCAATAAAATACTGGCAAACTGAATGCAGCAGCATATCAAAAGGCTTATCCATGACAACCAAGTCAGCTTCATCCCTGGGATTCAAGGCTGGTTCAACATATGCAGATCAATAAACGTAATCCATCATATAAACAGAACCAATGACAAAAACCACTGATTATTTCAATAGATGCAGAGGAGGCCTTCAATAAAATTCAACACCTCTTCAGGCTAAAAACTCTCAATAAACTAGGTAATGATGGAACTTATCTTAAAATAATAAGAGCTATTTTGACAAACCTAGTCCATATCATACTGAATGGGCAAAAGTTGGAAGCATTCTCTTTCAGAACCAGCACAAGACAAGGATGACCCCTCTCACCACTCCTATTCAACATAGTATTGGAAATTCTCGCCAGGACAATCAGGCAAGAGAAATAAATAAAGGGCATTCAAATAGGAAGAGAGGAAGTCTAATTGTTCTGTTTGCAGATGATATGATTGTATATTTAGAAAACTGTATCATCTCAGCCCAAAATCTCCTTAAGCTGATAGGCAACTTGAGCAAAGTCTCAGGATACAAAATCAATGTGGAAAAATCACAAGTATTCCTATACACCAATAATAGACAAACAGAGAGACAAATTATGAGTGAACTCCCATTCACAATTGCTACAAAGGGAATAAAATACCTAGGAATACAACATACAAGGGATATAAAGGATCTCTTCAAGGACCTCTAAACTTAAAACCACTGCTCAAGGAAGTAAGAGGACACAAACAAATGGAGAAACATTGCATTCCATGTTCATAGATAGGAAGAATTAGCATCCTGAAAATGGCCATACTGCCCAAAGTAATTTAGAGATTCAATGCTATTTCCATCAAGCTACCATTGACTTTCTTCACATAATTAGAAAAAAAGCACCTTAAACTTCATGTGGAACCAAAAAAGAGACCGTATAGCCAAGACAATCTTCAGCAAAAGGAGAAAGCTGGAGGCATTACACTACCTGATTGCAAACTATACTACAATGCTACAGTCACCAAAACAGCATGGTACTGGTACCAAAATAGAGATATAGACCAATGGAACAGAAGAGAGGCCACGGAGGCAACACCGCACATCTACAACCATCTGATCTTTGACAAACCTGACAAAAGCAATGGGGAAAGGATTCCCTGTTTAATAAATGGTGTTGGGAAAACTGGCTAGCCATGTGCAGAAAGCTGAAACTGGACCCCTTCCTGACACCTTACACTAAAATTAACTCCAGATGGATTAAAAATTTAAACGTAAGACCTAACACTATAAAAACCCTAGAAGAAAACCTAGGCAACAGCATTCAGGACATAGGCATAGGCAAGGACTTTGTGACTAAAACAGCAAAAGCAATGGCAACAAAACCCAAAATAGACAAATGGAATCTAATTAAACTTAAGAGCTTTT
>NW_016107525.1:3470630-3490159 GCF_001604975.1 Cebus imitator
AGAACTAAAGCAGATTTACAAGAAAAAAACAACCCCATCAAAAAATGGGAGAAGATATGAACACTTTTCAAAAAAAGACATTTATGAGGCCAAAAAACGTAGTAAAAAATGTGCATTATCACTGGTCGTTAGAGAAATGCAGATCAAAACCACATTGAGATACCATCTCATGCCAGTTAGAATGGCAATCATTAAAAAATCTGGAGACAACAGATGCTGGAGAGGATGTGGAGAAATAGGAACACTTTTACACTGTTGGAGGGAGTGTAAATTAGTTCAACCATTGTGGAAGACAGTGCGGCAATTCCTCAAGGATCTAGAATAGAAATATCATTTGACCCAGCAATCCCATTACTGGGTATATACCCAAAGGATTATAAATTGTTTTATTATAAAGACACATGCACACATATGTTCATTGTGGCACTGTTTACAATAGCAATGACTTGGAACCAACCCAAATGCCTATCAATAATAGACTGGATAAAGAAAATGTGGCACATACAGACCATGGAATATTATGCAGCCATAAAAAAGGATGAGTTTATGTCCTTTCCAGGGACATGGATGAATCTGGAAACCATCATTCTTAGCAAACTGACACAAGAACAGAAAACCAAACACCGCATGTTCTCACTCATAGGTGGGTATTTAGCAATGAGAATACATGGACACAGGGAGGGGAACATCACACACTGTAGTCTGTTGGGTCATGGAGGGCTAGAGGCGGGATAGAGAGGGATGGTGAGACTGGAGAGGGATAACGTTGGGAGAAATGCCTGATGTTGGTGACAGGGGGATGGAGGCCACAAACCACCATGGCCTGTGTGTGCCTATGCAACAATCTTGCATGATCTGCACATGTACCCCAGAACTTAAAGTACAATAAAAAAATTGATCAACATAATTGCAGTTAGTTTTTGAACTATAAGTTCACAGATTGCATTCTCGTTTTTAAAGATATAAGTCATTTTAAAATATCTTAGACCTTCAAAATTATAAAAGATGCTGCCTTAGATAATATTTTGCTGGCAATATGAAACAGAGATCTGGATAATAGGTTGATTAACTTTATGGAACTGACATGTACCAGCAAAAATGGTCACTGGCAGCCAATTATTTGGGAGTACACAGAGGGAGATTTCCTGATTGAGCATTATTATTTTTTCTCTAACTAAAGGTCTCATTTAGGGAAAAATTTTATGTCAATTACTGGTAATCAATCACCTTAATGAAAATAAAATGAGAGTTGGCCTGCTTCACTTAGTAAACCTCACTGTTACATTTACATTTTTCAAGGAGAGATTTCTTTTTCCTCAGATACAGAATAGCTATTTTTTAAATGTGAAATTAATTTTTAATTTTCCTATTGGCTTATTCTTCCTTTCTGTATCTTTCTCTATGTCTTTATCTCTGCAGTTATTACTATGTTAAACAGTAGTAAATTATGTATAATTACGTATTTTAATGCTTAAGCTCATTGGATCAATGATATAATAGAACCCTTGAACTTGGTATGTTATGTTTATGTTGTTTCCTAGAAGTTTACAGTTTAATTGCTGTAAAAATCTGTGTGAATTACATACTAGTGAGTATTCCTTCACTATAAAATATATAGGCTACATTACTAGGTAGTAATCTAGCCCCATGAATTATCCGTAGTGAAATTAAGCTTTTCACTAATGCCAACATCGGTGCTGTGGTCTGAATGTTACTGTCTCCCCAAAATTCATAAGTTGAACCTAATACCCAATATGATAATATTAACAGATCGGGCCTTTAAGAAGGAATTAGGTCATAAGGGCTCTTGCTATCATGAATGGGATTAGTGCCCTTATAAAAGAGGCTTCAGAGAGCTGTCACATCCCTTCCATCATGTGAGGACACAGCAAGAATGTGCTGTCTGTGGGGAACAGACCCTCACCAGACACCAAATCTGTTAGTGGTGTAATCTTGAACTTTCAGCATCCAGAACTTTGACTAATAAATTTATGTTTTTTATAAATGACTCAGTGTGTTGTTTAGTAATTACCCATTAAGGAGTAGGTCAGTGAGGATGGTATGCATCTAGTAAGGTGCAAAATTATAATTATAATTTCTCTATTACATCATAATGATGACTCAGCACATCACCCAATAAAAGCAATCAGCCTGTCCCTCTAAATTATTTTCCTACGATTCCTTTTATATTCTATAATGCTGAAATTCCATTTCATTAACAGAGCTCCAACTAGAATTTTTCGTAAACATAATGTAACATAAAGGAAGATGGCATTAGGACATGTGAACTTGATAAAATTTTGAAATACTTTGGTTACATACTTCTCTCCAAAGGGAGATTTTAGGGAATTGTCTAGGGAATATAGACACTTCTTTTCATATTTCTCTTTGGTGTTTCCCCTGTTTTATCTTCTATAAAATTATTCCCATTGCTTAGATAAACTAAACACAATGTGCTGTTCACTGACCCTGAACTCATCAGGAAAATATCCATAAGAATAAAAACTAGGCCATTTTCCTTGACTTTAAAAACAAAAATTGAAATATCACATAGAACGAAAATCAGTTAAGAGACCTAAAGTAGACTTCATAGTACCAGCGTCTCCTGTATATGTGACTTATTTTTTTAAATAAGAAGCTGAAATTGTACATAAATTCTGAATATATTGACAAAAGACAAATTAACATTCTCTTTATATAATGATAAGTTGTGGGGATTATTTCACAGCACAGATAAGTTAATGAACAAATAAATATTAATTGATCCACAATGCTGGTGTCTTTATTAAATTGATGCTTTGAGTGAAGAAGCACCATAATACAAATATGTTAGAATTGAAGTCTGATTTGAGACATTATACTCAGAGATTCATAATTACCAAGAAATCCTTTTGGGAAGTTTTATTAAACTTTCAAGAAATAGTCTATAGTTTCAGGGCAGAGTTGGGTTAGCAGATATGGCTGCTTGGGAGGCGTGAAATGTGTGCTACTTCCAGAATGACTTTTTATATGTGAATAAAAAAACCACACCCTGAAACATCTCAAGGCATGATTTTTTTTTTTTTTTTTTTGTAATTGGTGGATAGATGATAAAAGCAAAGCAATGTTGTGCAAATAACACTGCACTGGGAACTGAAAAACTTGGTTTCTATGGGTACCCTGCATAAATCATTTAATTTTTCAGTCACCTTCTTTCTTTATTTGTAAAGAGATGCTAGGGATGAGAAATGTATGTTAAAAAGAGTTGACTTCTTTCCAGAAATATAAGTCCATTATTCCAAACTAAATTGGTGGTATTCCTGTTATTGAAAAATAGATGAAACATTTCAGAGCCACTGTGTGCTGCAGTACTGACTATACAATGTACAACTAAAAGGAAATACATTAACATTGACTAACAGAAATTGTTGTGCCTCTTCTGCAGAAGTGGGGCGGACTTCTCTACACTCAGAATGTGGTTTGGATTTGCAAGACTGATGACACCACATGCGTGCGCACGCACACACACACACCACACACACACACACACACACACACGAAGGCATGAACAAGTTTATTACTATATAGCGAAGCTTTCAAGGAATAGCAAAGTGACTCCTGAGATGGTCTGAAAATGCCTTGATAGATTAAGGAAAAGAAATGGCTTGGGGTTTTTATATGGTTAGGGCCAGGGTTAGGATTCTTGCACACAGGCTGGAGTCTGTGTGGTTTGAATATCTGCTGGCATCAGAAAGGAAGGATCACCCCAGCCTTCTTATCAGTTTGGCAAGATATGGGGAAGTGTGGGAAGGAAGAATGGTGGAACTTGAAATGTGTCAGCAGTGAAACCTCAAAAATGAAGCCAACTTCTACATTAAAGACATGGGTGGTGTTTCCCAATGTCATGCAAGTTGATAGTCCTGAATTTATTTTAAAAAAGCTTAAATTTTTATAGTATTTTTATTTATATATAATAATTGTATATATTTATGCAGTACATATGCTATTTTCATACATATATATAATGTGTTATGATCAAATCAAGATAATTGGGATATCCATCACAATTATTTATCATCTCTTTGTGTTGGAAACATTCCAAATATTCTAACTATTTTAAAATATACAATAACTTATTTTGTATAGTATTTTTTATTTCATGAAACATTTCTGCCTACATGTGGACTCCACAGTTTCATCTCCTGACTTCATAGATGATGGTACTGAGACTTTTGAGAGGTACGTTTTTAATATATAATCATAGCTAGTAATCCAAAAGTATTAGGGTATTACTGAAAATGCTTCTTAGTTGAGGAATTACTATGTTTGAGTCTGCAGTTATTCTACTGTACAGCGGAAAGAAAAGAACATATAACCCCACATTTGGAGCTCGACAATATGTTTTCATAGTTGTGCAGTTTATTCCACAGACTATCACTGAGACTCTATTGAATTCAACGCATTTTTTTAGGTGCTGAGGAAATACACAGAGTCATAAAAACTGACACTAGACTTCTAGGAGCTTAGTGTACAACACATTATTTGAATAATCACCTAATGATAAATTCACTTAGTGTAGGATGCAAATGTAGATAATTCAAGCCCACAGAAAACACCCTCTTATGTTAATTTACCACAAAATTAGTTGAAATCTTTGCTTATTTGCTTTCAAAGATTCCGCTTTAATTTTTTAGACTGTATGGATTACAATAGCTATGCCCACAGCAAATAAGCAACTTAAATATTCTGAAGTCCAAGTAAGACAGAGACAATGAATTATTAGATATTGTGTTTCATATTACAAATTATAATGTGGTATTGGGTATAGTACATTCTAAACTTGTATATGATTAAAAAGAAAAGCATTAACTAATAGATTATTTTAAGTATTTTCTGGATTTTATTCTAAATGTTAATTCATATTGTTGTATGACATTTTGATGACAACTGAAGTACATTAAAACTGTCTATTATTGACATTTTATCGTATCTATACATTTTTTTTGTCACCGCCAGAATAAAATTTTGGGCCAAAGTTAAAATGATTTTTAATTTGAATTTGCTTGACATTGGAAAAATTAATATACTATTATTGCTGTGATACTAACAGTTTTCACTATAATAGACAATAGAGGAATTATTTGATTATAAAAATTGAAACAAATATTATTGATGCTTCTGTCTATCTAGTGTAGTCAATAAATATCTCTTAGATTATATATGTAGTATACCAATCCTTTCAGTAATTTAGTGTATGTGAAAGCTAAAAGTTTAAATGAAAATAGAATGAGACTAAATTGTGACTATTCATAAGAAAATTTATTAAAATAAAATTATGACTTCCAGTTTCAGGTGGAAACTTTCCATTCTTAAAAACTGAAATAGTCAAGCACAGAAAATAAAGCATATATACCTTGCTTCAGGAACAAAAGCAAGGTAACACTGTATTTTTTCAAATCTAGGATGCCATCAATTATAAGATACACTATATTTTTGCACCAGGAAAGAAAAAATAACTATCTATTAAACTCTGACATGCCATCAATTTTAAGGGGCATACTGATTTCAGAGATGCTAAAATATAAAAACATTCAATGAAGCATGGCATATCCTAAAATATTGGAACATTTTGCAACATTAATGTGAGAGATATCTACACTCAATCCTGTCCAAGATTTGGTGATTAAGGCACCAAATGGATCTTATTAAAATCAGTATCTCCTGTAAGTTAGTTACATTTGTAGCAATGTTTCAAATGAAGTTTTTAGCATGAACAACAAAGAGAGATTCATAATACGGCTTCACTGTGTACGTTAAAAATATTGTTTCCTCCCTCCCTCATTATCTAGTGTTTATTTTTATACAATTAGTTCTGCATGGATTGCTTGAATTTACCTTAGCTACTTGATTTGGCTATATTTTCTGCACAAAATGACAGCACATGCTTATTATCTCTCCTAGGTCTTAGACATATAGGGAGGATCAAGATGCAAGCAGGTTATGGCAAAAACTCACACAAAATGAAGTATCATCATATAGGTTAAGATTGAGATCTGAAGGGAAGTAAACATGATGGAGAGTGATATGAAAAGCTGAATCCTCCATTCTCTCTAAAATCCTCAGACTGAATTCTAAGGTTATAGTACTCACAAAGTTACCCTTGAATGATCACCAAGGAATGTGGTCCCAGAAATACTATCAAACGACTAGGGTAGAAATGGCTTGTTCCCTGGCCCAAGACCACCTGGTTCCAATCTGTAAGTAAATGATCAGGTTTCTAAAAGAATAATTTGATAACTAATTTTTAGATATCATAATTCACAGTATAATGTATGCTTTTTTTTCTAGAGGTAAGTATTGAATCCACTGGACCCTAGAGAAGACTTAACTCATAAAGAGAAAAAGAAATAATTGCCTCAAAATATACTTCACAGGAAAATGTGACAGCATCTATCCATACCTTTAGTGCAAAATAGATGATATTTTCCATGGCTATCTTGTCCTTTCACAAAAATGTATTTTATGTGACTTTTACAATGAAAAACTTTAAGAATAACCCACTCAAATATTATTACTCTTTCCCATTAGATGTGCTAGGTATTTTTTCTTTGTCATGGTGGTCCATACCCTATAATATCAGTGCCATTTTTATGTCTTTTCAAACAAAACCACTTATTGAATTAGAAATGTCAAGAAAAACAAATTATGAAAGGAGTAGATCTAGTAGATGGAGTAGGAAATGAACTGAAATTAAAACCAGCAGAGACTAGTAGACATTGAGAAATAACTAAGAGAAGAAATGAAAGAATGTGAAAACAAGGTAATTAACAAAAGCTTCTCTTTGCAACAATGTAGGAATGTTTCTCTGTTCTTCATTTACTGAGGTTCCAGGTATAGAATTTGTCACTTTTTGAGAAGGTTAAAATATGATGCTGTGACCAGGAAACAGTCGTCCCTTAGTGACCCTTATTTCTTTAAAGTTTTATCAAAATTGTAACTTCTATTTCTGTTGTCCCTAAAGCAACACAAAATTTCTTGTTTTGTTAAAGACGCCTAAGTTGGGGATGTTTTGTTCTCTGGAATTCAATTACTGCTGTGTTCCTCTTTTTAATAAAACATGCCGAAGTTAAAAAACAGCATGGCCACAGGAGAAGCATTAGAGAAAGCTGCACAGCTGAAAGTAAATTAAAAAAAAATAAATTATGAACACAACAGGATGCTAATATTTCCAGTACCTATTTCTGTACTCTGTGCTGTGCCTTCAGGTCAGGGCCAATCGTTTTTTTCAACCTGGTTGTTACCTCTATTTAAACTGTGAAATGAATCTCCTGTGATGCTATCTAGAAATACCATCACCTTTCGCTTACTGTTTTAGAAACCATCGGTTTTTTCTTCCCAAAATGCCATGTTTGCATTTTTTTTTTTAATTTGTGGGCCACTAATTAGCATTCTGTTTTATCATTTGCCTGATCAAAGGGGAAAGGGAAATGCGTGTGTGTGTGTATGTGTGTGTGTGTGTGTGTGTGTGTGTGTGTGTGTGTGTACTGGGGGAGAGGGTAGTTCTTGAGCAACCATTAAAAAATTAAACAGAATTAACTATTAATTTTTCACTCATGCCTTTCCATGGCTTTTTTAAAAATCCATCTTCTGAAGAATTTATCCTTTGAGTTACAAATAATTCGATTACACTCTTTAAGTTATCTTAAAATGTACAATTAAATTATTATTGATTGTAGTCACCCTATTGTGCTATCAAATAATAGGTCTTATACATTATTTCTCTTTTTCTTGTACCCATTAAGCATCCCTACCTTCCATGCAACTCAGCGCTACACTTCCTAGTCTCTGGTAACCATCCTTCTACTATGTCCATGAGTTTGTTTCAATTTTTTGAACCCCAAAATAAGAACATGTGATGTTTGTCTTTCTCTGCCTGGATTATTTTATGTAACAGAATAATCTTCATTTTTATCCATGTTGTTGCAAATGACTGGATCTTATTCTTTTTATGACTAAATAGCACATCATTAAGTTTATGTACATTTTTTTATCCATTCATCTGTTGATGGACACTTAGGTTGCTTCCAAACCTTAGCTACTGTGAAAAATGTCTCAACAAACACGGGAGTGCATGTATCACTTCAATACACTAATTTCCTTTTTTGGGAATATATACCAAGCAGTGGAATTACTGAATCTTATAGCAGCTCAACTTTTAGTTCTTTGAGGAACCTCCAAACTGTTCTCCATAATGGCTGTACTAATTCTCACTAACAGTGTATGAGGTTTCCCTTTTCTCCACATTATTTCCAGCATTTGTTGTTACCTGTGTTTTGGATATAAGCCATTTTAATTGAGGTGAGACGATAGCTCATTGTAGTTTTGATGTGCATTTCTCTGATGATCTGTGATGTTGGGCCACTTTTCATATGCCTGTTTGCCATTTTATGTCATCTTTAGAGAAATGTCTATTCAGATATTTTACCCATTTTTTTAATCAGATTATTGAATTTTTTCTGTAGAGTTGTTTGACCTCCTTATGTATTCTGGTTATGAATTCCTTCTCAGATTGCAAATATTTTCTCTGATTCTGTGGATTGCCTCTTCACTTTGATGATTGTATCCTTTGCTATGCAAAAGCTTTTTAACATCATGTGATCCCATTTTACAAGTTTTTCTTTGGTTGCCTGTGTTTGTTGGATATTGCTCAAGAAATCTTTGCTCAGACCACTGTCCTGGAGCTTTTCCTCAATGTTTTATTGTAGTAGTTTCATGGTGTGAGGTCATAGATTTAAGTATTTAATGGATTTTTATTTGATTTTCATATATGGCAATAGATGGGAGCCTAGCTTCATTCTTCTGCATATGGATATCCAGTTTTCCTTGCAGCATTTATTGAAGAGGCTGTCTTTTCCTCAGCGTGTACCCTTGGCACTGTTGTCAAAAAAAAATGAGTTAACTGTAGGTGTGTGGATTTGTTTTTTGGTTCTCTATTCTGTTTCATTGGTCTTTGTGTCTGTTTCTATGCCAATTCTAGGCTGTTCTGGTTACTATATCTCTGTAGTATAATTTGAAGTCAGGTAATGTAATTCCTCTAGGTTAGTTCTTTTTGCTTAGAATAGCTTTGGCTCTTCTATGTCTTTTGTAGTCCCGTATAAGTTTTAGAATTATTTTTTCTATTTCTGTAAAGAATATCATCGGTATTTTGATAGGGATTGCATTTAATCTGCAGATTGCTTTGGGTAATATGGACATTTTTAACAGTATTGATTCTTCCAATCCATGAACATGAAATTTTTTTCCCATTTTTTTATGTCTTATTCAATTACTTTCACCTGTGTTTTAGTTATCATTATAGTGATTTCGCTACTTTGATTAAGATAATTCCTATGTATTTAGTTTTATGTGTGGCTATTGTAAATGTGATTACTTTTTAAATTTCTTTTGCACATTAGTCACTCGGTATATAGAAATGCTACTTTTTTATATATTGATTTTTATATATTGATTCTATATCCTGTAACTTTACTGAATTTTTTTTTATCAGTTGTAAAGACTTTCTTGTGGAGTCTTTAGGTTTTTCCAAATATAAGATCTTATCATCTGCAACCAAGTATAATTTGAATTCTTTCCCAATTTGAATGCCTTTTATATCTTCTTCTCATCTGACTACTGTAGCTACAACTTCCAATACTATGTTGAAGAACAGTGGTAACAGGGAGTATCCTTGTCATGCCCCAGATCTTAAAAGAAAAGCTTTTAGTTTCTCCCCATTCAGTATACTAGCTGTAGGTTTATCGTATATAGCTTTCATTTTGTTGATGTATGTTCCTTCCATCCTCAGTTTTTTGAGGGCTCTATCATGAAGGGATGTTGAATTTTATCAAATGCTTTTTCAACATCAATTGAAATAATCATATAGTTTTTATACTTCATTCTGTTGATATGTATGATGAACCACATTAACTGATATGCATATGATGAACCATCCTTGCATCCTAGGGATAAATCCCACTTGGCCATGATGAATGATCTTTTAAGGTATTGTTGAATTCAGTGTGTTGGTATTTCGTTGAGGACTTTTGCATCAATATTCATCAGAGATATTTGCTTGTAGTTTTCTTTTTCTAATATAGCATTGTCTGGTTTTGGTATCAGGGTAATACTAGCATAGAATGAATTTGGATTTATTCCTTCTTCCTCTATTTTTTGCAATAGTTTGAGTAGCATTGATATTAGTTCTTCTTTAAATGTCTGGCAGAATTCAGCAGTGAAGCCATCAGGTCCCAGGCATTTCTTTACTAAAATATTTTTATTATGGCTTCGATTATGTTACTTGTTATTGGTCTGATAATGTTTTAGATTTTTTCCTGGTTCAATCTGGGTACATTGTATGTATCTATGAATTTGCCCATTTCTTCTGGAAAATCCAATTTATTGGCTCATAGTAGCCTCTAATAATCCTTTACATTTCTGCAGCATCAGTTGTAATGTCTCCTTTTTTATTCCTGATTTTATTTGTTTGGATCTCCTCTGTTTTTTTCTTAGTTTGTCTGGCTAAAGGTTCATCAGTTTTGTTCAACTTTTCAAAAACACACAACTTTTTGTTTCATTGATCTTTTGTTTATTTTTTGGTTTTTTTTCACTTCATTTATATTTATTTCTGTTCTGATATTTATTATTTCTTTTCTTCTACTAATTTCAGGCTTAGCATGCTCTTGCTTTTCTGGTTGTTTAACATGCATCATTAGATTATTTAAGTTTTTCCTCCTTTTTGATATTGGCATTTTTAACTATAAACTTCCCTCTTCGTACTGATTTTTTGTATCCAATAGGTTTTAGTATGTTGTTTTTCCATTATCACTGGTTTCAAAAATGTTTCAATTTCCTTCTTAATTTATTCATTGACCTACTGGTCATTCAGGAGCATATTGTTTAATTTCCATGTAATCTACAGTTTCTAAAATTCCTTAGGTTATTAATTTGTTGTGTTATTTTGTGGTGGGCAGAGAAGATACTTAATATTATTAAATTTTTATGAATCTTTCAATACTCATCTTTGAGAAGTATCCATGTGCTGGGGAAAAGAATGTGTATTTTGCATCTCTTGAAGGAAATGTCCTGTAAATATCTATCGGATCCATTTGATCTGTAGTGCAGATTAAGTCTGATGTTTCTCTGTTGATTTGCTGTCTGGAAGATCTGCTCAAAGCTGAAAGTGGGGTGCTGAAGTGTCCAGCTGTTACTCTATTGGGATATAGCTCTCTCTTTAGCTCTAATAATACTTGCATCATACATCTTGATGCTCCCATATTAGGTGCATACATATAAATTGTTGTATCATTTTGCTGAATTGACCCCTTTATCATTATATAATTACCTTCTTTGTCTCTTCTTATAGTTTCTGTCTTGAAATCTGTTTTGTCTGATACAAGTATAGTGACCTCCGCTCTTTTTTGGATTCCATTGGCATGGAATATTTATTCTATATCTTTATTTTCAACCTGTATGTGTCTTTATAGGTGAAGTGTGTTTCTTATTAGCAACAGATTAATTGGTCTCATTTTTCGTCCATTTAGCCAGTCTGTCTTTTGATTGGAGAATTTAGTTCAGTTACATTCAATGTTATTATTGATGAGTAAGGACTTACTCCTGCCATTTTGTTATTTGTTTTCTGGTCTTCTCTTTCTTGTATCTTTTTTTCCAGCCTTCTTCTAGTGAAGGTGATTATCTCTGATAATGTGATTTAGTTTCTTGCTTTTTGTTTTTTCTATGTATCCATTGTATGATTTTGGGTTTGAGATTGCAATGAGGCAATCTCAATGATAAAATTACAAATATTATCGTATAACCCATTAGTTTAACCTGTTTTAAGATAGCAACTTAAAACTCTTTATATAAACAAACAAACAAAATGAAACCTAATGAAGACTCTACACCTAAACTTCATAGCCCGCTTTTAAACTTTTTGTTGTTTTTATTTATATATGATTGTACTGACTATGTCTTGAAAAGTAGATGTAGTTACTATTTTTTCATTGGTTAATAACCATTTAGTCTTTCTACTTATAAGAGTAGTTTACACACCACAGTAACAGTGTCATAATATACCATGTTTTTCTGTGTACTTACTATAACCAGTGAGTTTTATAACTTCATGTGATTATTTATTGCTTACTAATGTATTTTCTTTCTGATTGAGGTACATCCTTTAGCATTTCTTGTAGGACAGGTCTGGCATTGATGAAATCCCTCAGCTTTTGTTTGTCTTGGAAAGTCTTTTCTTCTCCTTCATGTTTGAAGGATATTTTTGCCAAATACACTATTCTAGAGTAAAAGTTTTCCTTCAGAGGTTTATCTCATGTGTTCTCTCCTGGCCTGTAAAATTTTTACTGTAACATCTACTTCCAGGCTTACTGGAGTTTCATTGTATGTTATTTGTTTCTTTCATCTTGCCACTTTTAGGATCCTTTCCTTAATCTTGACTGTTGAAAATTTGATCACTCAATTCATTGAGGTAGTCTTTTTTGGGTTAAATCTGCTTGGTGTTCTATAACCTTCTTGTATTTGGATGTTGATATCTTTCTTTGGGTTTGGGAAGTTCTTTGTTATTATTCCTTTGAATAAACTTTCTTCTCCTTCTCTTTCTGTTCCTAAAGTTTAAGGCCAATAGCTCTTATAATTGCCCTTTTGAAGCTATTTTCTAGAAGCTGTTTTCTAGATCCTGTAGGTATGCTGCATTGTTTTTGTTTTTAAATTATTTTTTTCTTTTGTCTCCTCTGTATATTTTCAACTAGCCTGTATTCAAGCTTACTAATTATTTTTTCTGCTTGATCCATTCTGCTATTAAAAGACTCTGGTGCATTCATCAGTATGTCAGATGCATTTTTTAGCCACAGATTTTTTTTTATTGATTCCTTTTAATTATTTCAATCTCTTTTTAAAAGTTATCTGTTAGAATTATCAATTCCTTCTCTCCTGTGTTCTCCTAATTTTTGTTTGCTTGTTTCCTCAACACAGCTATTTTGAATTCCCTGTCTGAAAGGTCACATATCTGTCTTTCTCCAGGATTGGTCCCTGGTGACTTATTTAGTTCATTTGGTGAGGTAATGTTTTGCTGTATGGTGTTAACGTTAGTAAATTTTTTGTTTTCTGTGTCTGGGCATTGAAGACATAGGTATTTATTGTAATGTTCACTGTCTAGATTTGTTTTTACCCACCCTTCTTGGGAAGGCTTTCCAGATATTTGAAAGGACTTGGGTGTTGTGTTTCATGTTGTGTCTGCTTTAGGATGTATCCCAATTTAGTAACACTGTGGCTTTTGTAGACTTCTGGAGATACTGCCTTGATGGTCTTGGACAAGATCCATGACAATTCTCTAGATTACCAGACAAGGGCTCTTTTTCTCTTTGCTTAATTTCTCCCAAATATGCAGTCTCACTGTTCTGAGCCACTTAACACTGGGTGTGGGGTGACATAGGCACCCCTGTGGCCACCACAACTATGTCTACAGTAAGTCAGAGATTAAGCCAGCCCAGTGTTGGGTCTTCTCCAAGGTTTTCTGTAATTACTCCCTGACTACTGCCTATATTTGCTCAAGTCCCTGAGGCTCTACAATCAGCAGTGGCAGAACCAGCCAGGGTGTGTCCTTCCCTTCAGGATGATGAGTTCCTCAGGCCCTGGGTGGGCTCAGATATGCCATCCAGAGTCAGGGTCTAGAGTCAAAAATCTTAGAAGTCTACTAGGTGTTCTATTGTATTGTGGCTGAGCTGCCATTCAAACTGCAAGACATAGTTCTTCCCTCTTTCTAAAGGCAGAGGAATCTTACCCTGTACCCATCGCCATCCCAGCCACAAGGTATACTGCCAGACTACAACCAATGTTCCCTTAAGGCTCATGGGCTCTTATATCAGCTTCTATTAAATGTTGCTGCCTTGCCTGGGACTCACCCTTCAGGGCAGGGGGCTCCCCTCTGGCCCAGGGCAGTTCCAGAAATGTTGTGCAAGAGTCAAGTCCTAGATTCAGGGACCTCAAGAACCCACTTGGTGATTGAACCCCCTTGTGGCAATGCTAGTTACTGATTTTTGCTTCTTATGAAGATGTTTTATCTGTGTAGACAGTTGTTAATTTGCTGTTCTTCTGGAAGAGACAATCAGTGGAACTTTCTACTCCACCATCTTGCTCCTCATTCACATCCCCATTGTGTTTCTGAGAAAAAGCCAAACAGTATTTTATATAACCTCAGATTCACATCGATATGTAGTAGAGAGCAGCCTTAATGTAATTTGAAGTGTGCAACAAAAAGTTTATCTTCCATTTGCCCCTCATAGGTTTCTTGAAATCGTCATATAATCTGTTTGGGATGAAACAGTAAAAACTCATGTCAAAGTCCAAACCATATCAAGTATGGAAAATATTAAAAACAATTACCAAACATTAAATTACTTTGAATCCTTGCATGTGTTTTGTTTTCTAAAGTGTGACAGAAAATAAATCTGTACTGATAGAAGAGTAATCAAGAAAATCCCGTATCCTGGCTCAACTGTTGCAAGTTGGGTCTCTGCCAACAGGGAAAAGATTTTTAAAAGTAGATTAGAGAAAAACTTCTCGTACTTAACAATCTTGCCTGAGGCTAATCTTAAATGTACATGTGTTAAAAAGAATGTACAGATTAGGTAATTCCCAGGTTTACCAGAAGATCTATGATATTAAGCAGAAATAACAGTTAAAGGCCAAAATATTCCAGGAAACAAATGTGTTCTCTGTCAGAAGAAAAGGCTGAAATTGAGAAGTGACAACAAAAGTAAGATGGGAATTTCTTAACCGATCATAAATCTAACCTTAATTCATACGAACAGATACTTAAATTTGTAGCATGTATTGGAGTTACTGTAGGTCATTTTGCAGTTACTGTTAATGCATCTTGAGTTGTCATTTAAATTGAACTTGCTGTTCTCTTAGTGGAGACAATATTTCTACCTATGATTCTTGAGAGTTGCTAAGCTTTATTTTCCTTTACTGTGATTAAATGAACATAATATAAAATTAACAATTTCAACCATTTGTCAGCGTACAGCTCTGTGGCATTAAATTCATTCACGTTGTTGTGCAATATCACCACCATCCATCTCCAGAATGTTTTTATCTTCCCCAAACTGAATCTCTATACCATTAAACAATAAGTCCCCATTTCCTTTTCTACTTAGCCTCTGGAAATAACCATTCCACTTTATGCCTTTTTGAATTTGATGCTTCTAAGTACCAGATGTAAGTGGAATCACAAAATATTTGTATTTTTGTAACTGGCTTATTTCATTTAACCCAATGTAATCAATATAAATTCATGTTGTAGCATGCATCAGAAATTCATCCCCATTTAAGAATAAGTAATATTCCATTGTGTATATATATCCCACGTTTTGTTTATTCATTCATTAGTTGAAAGACACTTGGGTTGTTTCCACCTTTTAGCTATTGTAAATAATGATGCTATGAATATGACTGTACAAATACCTTTTAGGTTTATCACTTTTAAGTATTTTGGGTATATATCTAGAAGTGAAGTTGTTGGATTATATGCTAATTCTGTGTTAATTGATGAACTACCATACTTTTTTACAGTGGCTGTATCATTTTACATTTCCACCAGTAATACATAAAGTTCCAGTTTCATTACATTCTCACCAACACTTGTTATTTTGTTATTTTCTTTTATTTTTTGATAGTAGACACCATAATCAGTATGAGTTAACATTTCATTGTGGTTTTGACTTGCGTTTCCCTAGTGACTAATGATGATAAACCTCTTTCATGTCTTTGAAGAAATGTTTATTCAAATATTTTGCCTAATTTAAAATTAGGCTATTCATTATTTAGTTGCTGAATTACAGGAGTTTCATATATATTCTGAATATTAATCCATTATCATATTTGATTTACATTTTTTTCATTCTGTGGCTCATATTTTTACTCTTTTTTTAAATTGTACTTTAAGTTCTGGGATACATGTGCAGATCTTACAGAACTGTTGCACAGGTATACACATGCCATGATGGTTTGCTGTCTCCATCTCCCCAGTCACCTATGTCAGGCATTTCTCCCAATGTTATCACTCTCCAACCTCCCTGTCCTCCACTGTCCCTCCCCTAGTCCCCCACCATCCAACATACGCCAGTGTGTGATGTTCCCCTCCCTGTGCCAATGTGTTCTCATTGTTAAATACCTGCCTATGAGTGAGAACATGCAGTGTTTGGTTTTCTGTTCTTTTCACAGTTTGCTGAGAATGATGGTTTCCAGATTTATCCATGTCCCTACAGAGGACACAAACTCATCATTTTTTATGACTGCATAGTGTTCCATGGTGTATATGTGCAAAATTTTCTTTCTCCAGCCTACCATCGATGTGCATTTGGGTTGGTTCAGGTCTTTGCTATTGTAAACAGTGCCACAATGAACATATGTGTGCATTTGTTTTTATAATAGAACAATTTATAATCCTTTGGGTGTATACCCAGTAATGGGGTGGCTGGGTCAAAGGGTATTTCTATTTGACATCCTTGAGGAATCGCCACACTGTCCTCCACAATGGTTGAACTAATTTACACTTCCAGCAACAGGATAAAAGTGTTCCTATTTCTCTAGATCCACTCCAGCATCTGTTGTCTCCAAATTCTTTAATGCTTGTCATTCTAACTGGTGTGACATGGTATCTCAATGTGGTTTTGATTTGCATTTCTCTAATGACCAGTGATCATGAGCATTTTTTCATGTTTCTTGGCCTCATAAATGTCTTCTTTTGAAAAGTGTTCATATCCTTCACCCACTTTTGAATGGGTTTGTTTGCTTTTTCTTGTAATTCTGCTTTAGTTCTTTGTAGATTCTGGATATTAGCCCTTTGTCAGATGGGTAAACTGCAAAAATTTTTCCCCAATCTGTTTGTTGCTGGTTCCCTCTAATGATTGTTTCTTTTGCTGTGTAGAAACTCTTAAAATTAATTAGATCCCATATCTCTATTTTGGCTTTTGTTGCCATTGCTTTTGTTGTTTTAGTCATGAAGTCTTTGCCAATGCCTATGTGCTGAATGGTATTGCCTAGGCTTTCTTCTAGAGTTTTTATGTTATTAGGTCTTATGTTTAAGTCCTCAATCCATCTGGAGTTAATTTTAGTGTAGGGTTTAAAGGAAGGGGTCCAGTTTCCATGTTCTGCACATGGCTAGCCAGTTTTCCCTACACCATTTATTAAACAGAGAATCCTTTCCCCATTGCTTTTGTCAGGTTTGTCAAAGATCAGACAGCTGTAGATGTGTGGCATTGCTTCTGAGGCCTCTGTTCTGTTCCACTGGTCTATATCTCTGTTTTGGTACTGGTACCATGCTGTTTTGATTACTGTAGCTTCATAGTATAGTTGGAAGTCAGGTAGCATGATGCCTACAGCTTTGTTCTTTTTGCTTAGAATTGTCTTGGCTATGTGGGCTCCCTTTTGGTTCCATATGAAGTTTAAAGTGTTTTTTTTCAAGTTCTGTGAAGAAAGTCAGTGTTAGTTTCATGGGGATAGCATTGAATCTATAAATTACTTTGGGCAGTATGGCCATTTTCACAATATTGATTCTTCCTAACCATGAGCATGGAATGTTTTTTTTATCTGTTTGTGTTCTCTCTTATTTCCTTAAGCAGTGGTTTGTAGTTCTCCTTGAAGATGTCCTTCACAGTCTCTGTTAGTTGTATTCCTAGGTATGTTATTCCCTTTGTATCAATTGTGAATGAGAGTTTGTGCATGATTTTGCACTCTGTTTGTGTGTCGTGTACAGGAATGTTTGTGGTTTCTGCACATTAATTTTGTATCCTGAGACTTTGCTGAAGTTGCTTATCATCTTAAGGAGATTTTGAGCTGAGACAATAGGGTCTTCTAAATACATAATCATGTCGTCTGCAAACAGAGACAATTTGACTTCCTCTTTTCCTAATTGAATACTTTTTATTTCTTTTTCCTGCCTGATTGCTATGGATAGAACCTCCAATACTATATTGAATAGGAGTGATAAGAGAAGGCATCCTTGTCTAGTGCCAGATTTCAAAGGGAATGCTTCCAGTTTTTGCCCGTTCTGTATGATATTGGCTGTGGGTCTGTCGTAAATATCTTTTATATTTTGATATACATTCCATCGATATCTAGTTTATTGAGGGTTTTTATCATAAAGCGCTGTTAAATTTTTTCAAAGGCCTTCTCTGCATCTATTGAGATGATCATATGGTTTTTGTCTTTGGTTCTGTTTCCGTGGTGGATTACACTTATAGACTTGCGTATGTTGAACCGGTCTTGCATCCCTGGGATGAAGCCTACTTGATCGTGATGGATAAGCTTTTTGATGTGCTGCTGTAATTGGATTGAGAGTATTTTATTGAAGATTTTTGCATCAATGTTCATCATGGATATTGGCCTGAAGTTTTCTTTTTCTTGTTGAGCCTCTGCTGGGCTTTGGTATCAGGATGGTGTTTGTCTCGTAAAATGAGTTAAGGAGGATTCCCTCTTTTTGTATTACCTGGAATAGTTCCAGAATGAATGGTACCAGCTCCTTTGTATATCTGGTAGAATTAGTCTGTGCACTCGTCTGGACCTGGTCTTTTATTGGTTGGCAGGGTATTAATTTCTGCCTCAACTTCAGACCTTGTTATTGGTCTATTCAGGGTTTCAACTTCTTCCTGGTTTAGTTTTGGGAGAGTGCAAGTGTCCAGGAATTTATCCATTTCTTCCAGATTTACTGGATTATGTGCATAGAGTTGTTTGTAGTAATTTCTGCTGGTAGTTTTCATTTCTGTGGAATGGGTGGTGATTTCCCTTTATCGTTTTTTATTGCATCTATTTGATTTTTCTCTTTTTTTTTTCTTCTTATTAGTCTGGCTAGTGGTCTATTTTGTTGATCTTTTCAAAAAACCAGTTCCTGGATTCATTAATTTTTGTGTCTCTATCACCTTCATTTCTGCTCTGATCTTAGTTATTTCTTGTATTCTGCTAGCTTTTGAGTTTTGATCTTGCTCCTCTAGCTCTTTCAATTTTGATGACATGGTGTTGATTTTAAATCTTTCCTCACTTCTGTTGCTACAAATATATTGCTATAAATTCACCTCTTTAAATGTGTCCCAGAGATTCTGGTACATTGTGTCTTCATTCCCATTGGTTTCAAAGAACATCTTTATTTCTTCCTTCATTTCATTGTTTATCCAGTCATCATTCATGATCCAGTTGTTCAGTTTCCATGTAGTTGCGCAGTTTTGAGTGAATTTCCAAATCCTGAGCTCTAATTTGATTACACTGTGGTCTGAGAATCTGGTTGTTATGATTTCCGTTCTTTTGCTTTTGCTCAGGAGTGATTTACTTCCAATTATGTGGTCAATTTTAGAGTAAGTATAATATGGTGCTGAGAAGAATGTATATTCTGTGGATTTGGGGTGGAGAGTTCTGTAAATGTCTATTAGGTTTGCTTGGTCCAGGTGAGTTCATGTCCTGGATATCCTTGTTAATTTTCTGTCTGGTTGATCTGTCTAATATTGACA
>NW_016107525.1:3490207-3491348 GCF_001604975.1 Cebus imitator
ACTATTGTGCAGGAGTCTAAGTCTCTTTGTAGGTCATTAAGAACTTGCTTTATGTATCTGGGTGCTCCTGTATTAGGTGCAGGTATATTTAGGATGAGTTAGCTCTTCTTGTTGCTTTGATCCTTTAGCATTATGTAATGCCCTTCTTTGTCTCTTTTGATCTTTGTTGGTTTAAAGTCCATTTTATCAGAGACTAGGATTGCAACTCCTGCTTTTCTTTGCTCTCCATTTGCTTGTTAAATCTTCCATCCCTTTAATTTGACTGTATGTGTGTCTTTGTACATGTGATGGGTCTCCTGAATACAGCACACTGATGGGACTTGACTTTGTATCCAGTTTGCCAGTCTGTGTCTTTTGATTGGGGCATTTAGGTCATTTACATTTAATGTTAATATTGTTATGTGCGATTTTGATGCTGCCATTTTGTTACTGGCTAGTTGTTTTGCCCGTTAGTTGATGCAGTTTTTTCATTGCATCATTGGTCTTTACCATTTGATACATTTTTGCAGTGGCTGGCACTGGTTATTCCTTTCCATGTTTGGTCCTTCCTTCAGGAACTATTGTAAGGCAGGTCTGGTGGTGATAAAATCTCTCAGGAATTGATTGTCTGTAAAGGATATTATTTCTCCTTCACTTATGAAGCTTAGTTTAGCTGGATATGAAATTGTGGGTTGAAAGTTCTTTTCTTTAAGGTTGCTGAATATTGGCCCCCACTCGCTTCTGTCTTGTTCAGTTTCTGCTGAGAGATCCATTGTGAGCCTGATGGGTTTCCCTTTGTGGGTGACCCAACCTTCTGACTGGCTGTCCTTAGCATTTTTTTCTTCATTTCAACCCTTATGAATCTTACAATTATGTCCCTAGGGATTGCTCTTCAAAAGAAGTATGTTTGTGGTATTCTCTGTATTTCCTGGATTTGAATGTTGGCCTAGGTTGGGGAAGTTCTCCTGGATAATATTCTGAAAAGTGTTTTCCAGCTTGGATTTATTCTCCCCATCATATTCAGGTACACCGATCAAGTGTAGGTTAGGTCTTTTCACATAATCACATATTTCTTGGAGTCTTTGTTTATTTCTTTTCACTCTTTTTTCTCTAATTTTGCCTTCTCATTTTATTTCATTGAGTTGATCTTCATTCTCTGATA
>NW_016107525.1:3491447-3502889 GCF_001604975.1 Cebus imitator
TTCTGCCTGATCGATTTGGCTATTGAAAATTATGTATGCTTTGTGAAGTTCTTGTACTGTGTTTTTCAACTCCATCAAGTTTTATATGTTCTTCTCTACACTGGTTATTCTAGTGAGCATTTTGTCTAACCTTTTTTCAAGGTTTTTAGTTTCTTTGCATTGGGTTAGAACATGTCTATTTAGCTCAGAGAAGCTTGTTGTTACCCACCTTCTAAAGGCTGCTTCTGTCAATTCCTCAAACTCATCCTCCACCCTGTTTTGTTCCCTTGCTGTTGAGGAGTTGTGATCCCTTGGAGGAGGAGAGGTGTTCTGGTCTTTGATGATTTCATCCTTTCTGCACTGGTTTCTTCCCATCTTCGTAGATTCATCTACCTTTGATCTTTGAAGTTGGTGATTTCAGATGGGATTTCTTAGTGGACTTCCTTTCTGTTGATGTTGAAGCTACTTCTTTTTGTTTTTTAGTTTTCCTTCTAACAGGCCCCTCTGCTGTATGAGGTGTTGTTTTTGTTTTTGTTTTTGTTATACAGTGGTCAGTGAGCCACTTGAGGAGGCAGTCTGTCCCTTGTCTGACTGCAGAGGTGCTACTGGGCTGCCTTGGACTCAGCCTGGCTGCTGTGTAGGCTTCCTCTGGCTTTTGGTTACACAGGTGAGATTAGACTTGCCTTCACAATGATGGATGACCTTCCCCCCACCGAGCTCTATCATCCCAGGTCTAGCTCGAACTGATGTGCTGGCTTCGAAACTGTCAAACGTGAGGGTTTCAGTTTGTTGGTCTTTGTGGGGGTGGAATCTGCCAAGCTGGATCACCTGTGTCCCTGCTTTCAGCTCTTTCTCTTTCTAGGGGGTGGGTCGATCCACCCCGCAGGCAGTCTCAGTGCTGGTGAAAAGTTCTGCCCAGTTTTGTGCTGACAACTCGCAGTGCTGGGCTGGCCGGAGCTGTCACTCAGATCTGTGTTGCTAACTCATGGCACTTTTCGGCCTGGTGGAGTTCTACTGGACTGTGGGTTGCAGTGGCTATGGGAGAAGTGCAGTATCTGAACCAGAATTCCAAGGGGGTAGAGTCCCCAATCCTCCAATCAATTGCACTCCCCATGTGGGGCGGTGCCCCACCCTGCCTCAGTTCTCCCTCCTTGTGCTACAACCACTGTCCAACCAGTCCCAATGAAATAAACCTGCTACCTTTGTTGGAAATGCGGAGATCACTTGCCTTCTGCATCTCTCTCACTAGGAACTGCACTCTGGAGCTGTTCCTATTCAGCCATATTGGCAGAAGTCCCATATTTTTACTCTTTTGATGCACCAAAATTTTGAATTTTGATAAAGCCCAGTTCATGGTTTTTTTTTTTTTAAACCTGTCACCCTGGTTGGACTGCAGTGGCATAATCACAGCTCATTGCAGCCTCAGCTTCCTGGACTCTTGGGATCCTCCCACCTCAACCTCCCGAGTAGCTGGGACCACAGGTGCATGCCACCACACCCAGCTAATTTTTAAATCATTTGTAGAGATGAGTTATCATGTCGCCCAGGCTTGTCTCAAACTCCTTGGCTCAAGTGATCACTGCACCTCAGTCTCATAAAATGCTAAGATGACAGGCATGAGCCATGGTGCTCAACCCAATTTGTCTGTTTTCTCTTTTGTTGCCCATGTTTTTGGTGCCATATATAATAAATTATTGCCAACTCTGATGTCATAAAGCTTTTCTCCTATGTTTTCTAACAGTTTTATGATTTTAGTGCTTATGTTTAGTTCTTTGATTCGAGAAAACTTTTGTGTATGGCTTATGTCTCATGCACTTTAATTGGAAAAGTTACTTTGGAATATTCTAATACTCAAACATTTACTATGTACTGGACCCTGCCCTCAGCACATTATGTCTTTGATCTCTAATCCTAGAAATTACCAAGTTATTCAAACTTTGTATATTTCCATTTTGGAAAAAAGATAAGAAGAGATGCAGAAAGGGTAGATAGCTTACCCAAGTTCAGAAAACTATTAAGTGGCAGAACCAGAATTCAAAGCCATTTCTCTTTAACTTGTAAGGCCATACATTGAAGCTCTGTGCAATACGGGTGTAATATATATACTTTTCTTTTTAAGATATGTCTAAGTTTTCTTTCTGGCTTTTCACTAGCTATTTGCTAGTATTGTAGGATATTTCTTGAGACAAATATACTTTTTGGACTTTCTTCCACTCCATTTCAATCAGGAGACCAGATTTTTTTTTTTTTTTTTTCAACATAGGAGACAGAATCCTTTGTAAAAGCCTAAACACAAGAAAAAAATAGTCTCCTTGTCCCTAAGTGACGGATGAAAGAGAAAAGTGACATATAAGGTCAACAGAAGAGAAGAAGAAAAATTTCCAGAGACTAGAATCAGAATGGGGGCCCAGTAGGTATCCATGGAACCTATGTACAAAATGGTGGCCACATCCTCAGGAGATCACAGCAACTCACGTGGGTTGGATGTGTTGAGGTTTGGTAACTGTTACCTCAAAATATAGCACTTTGACATGCTGAACTGAAGAAAAAGCCTCAGGATCTTTCTGACCTTCCCTCCATCCCCCAATACTCGGTCCCTCTCAAAGCACAGGATGGCGTTGTTCTCAGAAGTTCCTTTATCTGCCTAATGTCTAGACCTTCCATAAAATAAAAAATAATCTCTGGTTCTTCTCTGAGTGTTTATTAACTGAACTCGTATTACAGGAAGAAAGACTAAAGTCTGTCAACACACCCAGGAAGACTTTTATGACAAATCATCGTATGTTCTGCAGGTTCAACAGGCTTTGTCCCAGGCTTCAAGCCAATTAAATTGTTCCCCAAATCATTTACTATACCCTAAAATCATCCAAACCCCATTCACATTTCCCTTCCCCCAAGAAATAGGGTATATGTGCCTCTATAACTCATGTGGATATTTGTGATTTGCCTCTGTGTATGCTAATGTTTGTATGAAATTATTCCTATTAATCTACCTTTTGTCAGATGATTTTTCAGTAAACTTTTAGAGGGCAAAGGGAAAGTTTTCCCTTGGCCCCTACAAATGCACAACTAGAAAAGTTGGAACCTAGGACCAATACCTCTCCCATATTCCTATGTCGCAAGTGTGGCATTGAGGCAGTATAGTCTAAGACCTGCAAAGAGCATGAAACTAGCACCATGAACAGTAATCTCTAGAAATCAGCATGAATCAACACTTTCAAATCTGACACTTAACACACCAAAGAATGTAAATACCTGTAATGCTGGCTATAGACACTTAATATCAGCAAGCCTCAGGACTCCCATATTTAAATTGGAAATAATATCTATCTCATAGGAAATTGCTGAAGATAAAATATGATGATAAACATAAAACACATAGTACAGCACACCTAGTGGGCACCCAATAACACCTATTCTGTTGCTTTTCATCACACACCATAGCTTCACTGTTTTCTAATGTTTGGACATATTTATTTGCTAGAAATACAGAAAAGTACTATGGTGTTTTTCAGTGAACCCAGTCTAAGAAGCTATGCAAATCATTCCTTTTAAAATTTAGTTCAAGAGAGAAAATTTGTTCCTAGAATGCAGACATGTTTCCTTTGATGAGACAATATTATCTAACTGCTCACATTTTTCTCTGTTGTGTTTTTCAAGAAATCCACTGAAGCTTAATGTTTACTCACAGTAATTATATTCACTTAGAGAACTGTTTGAAACTTGTGCTACCCTTTCCTCCATACTTACTACACGTAGTTTCTTTCATTAAAAAAAATTATATTGCACCGAGATACTTTTTATCGTTAGTTTCCTCAAGTCAGTTTTGGAAATAATAAATAAAACTACAGATATAGTAATACTAATAATAATAGTTATGACAGTGTCTGAAATAAGTGAAATGGAAATTTGGAATAATTAGTTGAGTAGAATTATTGCTGCTAATAAAAAGCAACACACAAGGCAGACAACTTTAGTCTCCCAAAGTTTGATCTACAATTGCCCCCTATTTTATTAATATTAATAAAGCTATTGGTTTTAATATGTCTGGTTATCATACTCCAGTTGCTATTATACTTTGTTCTTAATTTGAAGTATTTAATAGCAATTAACTTTTAGAGAATAAGAGGAAGTGGAATTGTATGATTAGAATATAAAGAGGAAGTATAATACACTTAGAGAATAAAATGAAGAAGAATTGTATGATGAGAATATAAAGCTATCACACATGGGCTTTGTCCCTGGCTTGCTTATTAACTTTTATAAAAATCAAAGCATTTTAGAGAGTGCTGGAACTTTATTTTTGTAGATCATCTAATTCAACCTCTTATTTTGCAGTTAAGAGACCTAAAGCTCAAGAAAGGTAAATGTCTTGCAACAGAACACATATTCAGTTAGTGATGAAACCAAGATTAAACCAAAGATTTGGAAGAAATCCATAAAGATCATTATCCCCATACAAAATATGGATTGTCAGTAAATCTCTAATAACTATTGAATGTTTGAAACTTGATATATTTTCTTTATTTTTTCAAATTAATTAACACAAAACACATCCAAACAAGAATGCTTGGATGTGACATCTCTACTGCCAACTTGGTTCTTATTTAGTGTGCTCCAACTTTGAATATGCAAACATCCATCCAATTCCACAAATCAGGAAACTTGGGGTAATCCTTGAAACGTTTACTCTGTATCAAATCCACCACCAAGCTCAGCTATTTTTGCCTTTTGAATTCATCCACTTTTTTCAGTCTCCACTACCAACACTCTAATCCAAGTTACCACCATCTCTTTTCTGAAATACTACAATATCCTTCTAATTGGTCTATCTACATCCATCTTACATACCCACAATGCAGTTGATTAGAATGCTTTTTTCCGCCAAAATATAGTTAGGGAAACACTCACACAAATATATTTAAAACCTTCAGCAGCTTTCTATTCCTACCAAGATGAAACAAATATATTAACATTGTATGAAAGACCCTATATTTTTTAGCCCCTTAGCTACATTTCTACCTTGATTTTTCTCTTCTCTATAGCTAGTTGGGTTTTTCTTAGTTACTCAGATTTACCATCTTTTCTTTTCCCCCTATGGTATTTGCACTTGCTTTGCTCTCTGTTTGGATCTCTCTTCCCTGTTTATTTGGCTTCTACCCTTCCTTCAGAGATAGACGGTCCCTATGATTTGATAATATGATATGATATTCCATTTTTCCTGCATAGTGTTTATCCCAGTTTTACATTTATTTGTGACTGTAATTTGTGATTACATTTATTTTCTCCATGTAGTTTTGCCTCTAGATCTAAATCTTATGTTACCTGTATATATGAATCTTTTGTAGTTTTCTTTAACATTTTATCTCAGGCATAAAGGCAAAATATGGTGCCAATACATAATAAGAACTGAAGATTTATTGAACGGATGGATATAAGAATGGATTCTGAGATGAATTAATATGCTATAAATATGCTAAGTGTTAATAATAGTTATCCTGTATTGAAATTACCAGGCACTATGTTAAATGAACAAGTTATTTAGCCATCATAGAAGCCCCAGTAGATAAGTACTGTTATTACTCTCATTTCCCAGATAATGCAACTAAAATTCAGGATGGTAAGATAATTATCCAAAGTTACATAAGTAATAAGCAATAGAACCAGGATTAAAATCCAGATGATGACTTTTAACCACTAAATTACACTGTCTCCAACAATAAAATATAAAAGTGAATAATATATATGCTCTGTCAACAGACTGTTGATAAATTATTTTATAGCTCTTCTTTGAATGACATCAGACATGATAAGTTGTTAAATCAGAAAAAATAGGTTTTATATGGATATGTAAATGGTTGATAATTTATTTGAAGTTTCTAACAGTATTATTCTGGTGGTAAAGTGAAAGCCAAAAGATAAATCTCTCATGACAGAATGTCAGAGACTATCAGAGAACAATATATCAAAGTGCTAGCAGAAAGCAACTGATTAACTCAAATTAAATAATTTGAAGGGAGCTTAATACATGGGCTATTTACAAAGTAGCAAGCATGTAGTAGCAAAACCACATAATACAAGAATCTGTGGTTAGTAACCTGGGGGTGGGAGTGAAAGAGTAGGTTACTTCCTTAAAACTGAATGGGCAAGGGGAAGAAATGGTTAATGGAAATAAAAGGAAGAATAGGATTTGTGTGGGGACAGCATCCTGATAGAAACTATGACCTTTAGTCAAAGGACGCAGCCAATCCAGGAAATCTGCAGGGAGAAGACCAAGAGAATATATCTGCTATCCTCATTCTTCCCACTCCTTCTGATCTCCTACCAGAACTTTCCATTAATCAAAACCAATCCAAAGACAGAGGACATGGGGGTACTTTTATATGATTCATATAAGTCAGTCTCTGGAACATACAGCAGGGTGAAGCATGGATATAAAAGATATGTGAGTGATATCAAACACAGATAAAGATGGAGACACCCTAAAAAATTTTCATCACATCTAAGTCACATATTTTTTTTTCTTCCTATGTAGGGCCAGCTGCACTTCTCAGTAGTGCTAGTAGAGATATGGAAATGAAAAAGGAGGCCATGGCTTGGAATTTAGCTTTACTATGTTGCAATAAACACCTCTTTAATGTTCCAAACTTTCTAAGTCCTTTAAGACTCACCCCATGTTGCACATATTTGAATTCTTAAAAGACAAATGGAGCCTTTAATTTCTCACAATAAGGGTTTTAGTGACATTTAAGGCATTCGGCAAGCATCATTAAAAAAAATTTTCTGGCCTGCATTACCTTTCTGACCCAAGTTGCATTGAATATAGGTAGGTAAAACTAGTTGTTCTGCCTGGTTCCCATTATATTTGGTATGTTATGAAATAGTTCTGACAATAGACAACATTTTAAAAATGCATGTTAATACATAAGAAAAGCTTCAACTTCCAACTCTTTGTCACACAACAAACCTGATTAGTTACCTGGTGAACACAGTAAAACTCTTTGTGTGTAAATTAAATTGTCTTATGTTTTTTGATGTTCGGCTAGATCACCCTGTGTTATGGATGGCAACTCCAATACCTGGAATATAAGAAAAGGTATTACCAAATATTAATGAAAGTTGCACACCTTAAATCTGTAATATCCAAATGAATATATACTCAAGGTTTTCATTGTGTCAGAATCTGAAACATTTCATCTTGATTAGTTGTCAATTTCTTATGCTAAATTTTATATTGCTGAAATTAATAATGGCAATAATTGTAAAATCAAGCAGGAATGCTAATAATGGGTTTCAAATATATCATTTTGGAATGATTGGCTGAGAAAATATGAGGATATAAGACAAAGTGTATAAAGATATTATAATAGAGGCTCAGAAGAAATAAAACAAAACTTTAGAAATAATTTCAAACGAGGGCGCTTTTGGAAAAGAATCCCAAAAAAATAAAAACTTTACAATGATTCAAACTTAAATTAGTTAACGTTGAATTAACCTAAAAAATTAATTATATCCAATTTTCCTTTGTTGAGCATCTAATCTTCTACTTACATTTAAAAAAAATTATTGAGAGAACTAACATTTTAGAACCAGAAGATCTGATGTTTTGCTCATGAATTGTCTACAAAAAAAGATTTATGTTGTTTATTTTGTCTACTTTTTAAGAATCTTATAGAAGTGAGTGGAAGAGAAAAACTGAATAACATAGACTTGAACTGTGCAGGCCTATTTATACATGAATTTTCTTCCACCTCTACCACCCTGAGACCAGCAAGACCAACCCTTTCTCTTCTGCCTCCCCCTCAGCCTACTCAAGGTGAAGACAATGAAGTTGAAGACAATTATGATAATCCACTTCCACCTAATGAATAGTAAATATGTTTCTCTTTCTTATGATTTTCTATTTTTTCTGAATTTAACTTTATTTTTCTCTTCAATTTAATGTAGAAGAACTACATCATCATCTAGATAAGTTTCTTTTGCAAGATTACAAATCTCAAGAATCTTCTACTTTGTACATTTTTTTACACTTTTCATGTTTTCTAAAATATATACATATCAATTAGGATTAAGTGGTGCTGTTAAGTGATTTAGACAGGAGAGAACTTTATTTCGCTCTCACATAAAAGAAGGCCCGAGATAGGCAGAAGCAATGCCTTCCCTCTCTGAATGGCAGCAGTGGTTACAGGTTTGGAATAATGTTCATGCTCATAAGACCCAATGAGCCTACGGAATCCAACTTTTCACCAGGCTCACTTAATCTTATAGAATACGAACAAGAAAGAGCACAACAACATGGTAGCCTGAGGTTGTTTCAGCAGGAATCTTTACTACATTTTTCCAAGCATGAGCTCAGGTATAAGTAAACCAGATCATCTAGACTGGTACAGAAACCATCTGGTTCAGAAGCTTCACGTTGTATAAGAACAACTATCTTTTGAAACAGCCAATAACTTTAACTTCTAGGGATCTTTGCAATAAGCAACAACACGTTTAAGGAATTCCAAAACCAATGTTTTCCAATGGGCATGTATAGTACTTGTCACAGTCTTCCTGGTCCAGATACATTACCAATTAGGGGTCATTTTCAAACATAAACAATATTGTTTAGTATCACAGCTGACATTTCATTGTTATATTGCTTAGCAGGCATCTAGAGAAATAGTGCTGAAAGGCAAACTCAAAGCCATTTTAACCAGGTAGAAAGTGAAAGGGTTTGCTAACCTTTTACTAATAGCAGTCCAGGTCAGTCTCACAGTATCAGGACCCAATCTTCTATGTTGTTGCTCTGCCACTAATAGCTTCTGTTTCCAAGATTTCTTTAAAGTCCAAGAAACCTGCTAGACCTCTAGCCACCATAATCATGTTCCATAAGGAACAAAGAGAAGCTGTAGGAAACTTCCTGGAAGCATCACTCAACACTTCTAAGTCCATGCCAATGCCCAAAACTTGGTCATATGGTCACAGGTATCTGCAAGAAAAGTCAGCTATATTGCTAACCTTAATAAATTCAGAAATTCTGTTACAAAGAGATAAAGGAAGAACAGATATTGGGTCGAGCAATTAGAAATCTGTCCTACACCTGCACATGGTGGGAAAAATGAGCTTTTGATGAAAAAGGTAAGGCGAAAAAAGTCATAAAAACTGGGAAAATACATGTGCTTATGATTTGAAAATGCTTTTTGTCAAGCTGTTTTCTGATTAAACGGTAAAGCTTTTCAAATAAAGAAATTATCATTCTAGAACATTAATTCTCTAACCTGAAAAATAGTTATATCCCCATCAAGTGTGAGATGTAATTAGTATAAGATGCGTTTTAACTTATTAGTTCTAGGTTAAACTGTATGAAATTGGTGGGTTTTGTCATCAGAAACAATTGCATATTGGCAATTTTCTACAACCTAATCTATTACAAAGCATCACAGCTTGTGAATGATTTACTTAAAAATACAAATTAGCACAGATTTAGGTTACTGTCTAATAAAATAACTATTACAGTTTAGTTCCAATAATCTTCATTAAGTGGGAAACGAGTGAAATCGCAACTGACATATTGAGAATTGTATCTTTATCCTTAAGCACTTTAAAATTCTTTTTCTGTTCCAAGATAAAATACTTATTGTGGTAGACTGAAAAATGGCACCGTAAAGATTCCCAAGCCCTAATCCCTGGTTTTATGCCTGCTTATGTTAAGTTAAATGGCAAATGAGAATTTGCAGATGGAATTAAGGTTACAGATCCTAAAATAGGGAGATTATCTGAGTGAGCCCAATGTAATCAAACGGACCTTTAAAAGTGGAAGTTGAAGACAGAGGGGTAGGTCAAAGAGACGGATGATGGACGAAGTAACAAGAAAGGTTCAAAATGGGACAGAGACTTGACCTACTATTTCTGGCTCTGAAAACAAGGGGCCATGAGCCAAGAAATGTGGACAGCCTCTAGAAACTAGAAATGTCACTCAGCTGACAGCAAGGAAGGGGGACCTTGATCCTTCAACTGCCAATAATTGAATTCTGCCAACAACTGATAAGCAAGGAAATGGATTCATCCTTCTACCCATGCCACCAGAGCCTCCAAAAAGGAAAGAAGTCCTGACAATACTTTTATTTTAGCTCAGATGAGACTCATGTCATATTTCTGACCTGTTAAACTTTAAGAAAATATATCTGTGCTGTTTTAAGACACTGATTGTGTGGTAATTTGTCACAGTTGAATAGATAATACATACATTTACCTCAGTAAAACCTCAAATGTAAAGGAATTATCAAAGGAAGGTCCCTAAAGTGATTTAAACCATATTTTTAAAAGTTCAATTCTGCCCTTCGTGACACCGGCCTCCCCTCGCCGTACACATGCTGGTCCCCCACCTCCTCCCCTTGCTCGCTCGCTGCTTCCCGCCCTCCCCTCAGTGCAGGACAAGTGGGCTTCCCCTCAGTCTCTCATGAATATTGAGAGGCCCATGTTGAATTTATCGAGCTCCATTGTGGAAGCCGAGGCTCACCACATCGTGCAGCGCTGGCGGCCGTGGCGGCTGGTACCGAAGTCTTGCTCCGACAGTGGCCAGTGGAGCCTCTGGCTGGGTCAGGAGCCACAATGTCTCAGGCTGTGCAGACAAACGGAGTTCAGCCATTAGTCAAAACATGGGAACTCAGTTTATATTAATTACAATGAACACCTCAGGAGGCGGTAACAGATGGCTTAGAAATTGTGGTTTCACATCGAAGTCTACACAGTGAATTAATGTGCCCAATTTGTTTGGATACGTTGAAGAACACTATGAATGACTACAAAGGAGTGTTTGCATCGTTTTCGTGCAGACTGCATCATCACAGCCCTTAGAAGTGGCAACAAAGACTATCCTACCTGTCGGAAAAAACTAGTTTCCAAAAAATCCGTAAGGCCAGACCCAAACTTTAATACACTCATCAGCAAAATTTATCCACGTCATGATGAGTATGAAGCTCATCGAGAGAGTATTAGCCAGTATCAACAAGCACGAAAATCAGCAGGCTCTCAGTCACAGCATTGAGGAAGGACTGATGATACAGGCCATGAACAGACTGCAGCGAGGCAAGAAACAGCAGATTGAAAATGGTAATGGAGCAGAAGATAATGGTGACAGTTCACACTGTAGTAATGCCTCCACACACAGCAATGAGGAAGCAGGCCCTAGTAACAACGGACCAAAATATCTGATGATTCTGAGCTTGATATTGATAATCACAATGCAGCAGTGGCAATTGATCCAGTAATGGATGGTGCTAGTGAAATTGAATTAGCATTCAGGCCTCACCCTGCACTTATGGACAAAGATGAGAGTATACAGACAAGATACATAAAGACTTCAGGTAATGCCGCTGTTGATCACTTATCCAAGTATCTGGCTGTGAGGTTAGCTTTAGAAGAACTTCAAAGCAAAGGTGAATCAAACCAGATGAACCTTGATACAGCCAGTGAGAAGCA
>NW_016107525.1:3503919-3545367 GCF_001604975.1 Cebus imitator
ACTCCGTCTCAAAAAAAAAAAAAAAGAAGAAGTTCTTTATGAACTTAGTGTCCATTGTCATGCAGCGTTATTTTTTTTCCATTCTTTTTCCCCTGTAATTTTGGAATTTCTGGTCCTGGAAAGAATGAAAGAAAATCTTAAGTTCTATGAGAACTTGGTTCATTGACAGATTTTGCTGAAGAAAGGAAAATTAAAGTGATCGTAAATTTTTTTAAAAGTTCAATTCCTGTTTGATTCTGAATGATGCTGGCATATTAAGTTGTGCTATAACTGGGAATGTCCATTTAGTCAATAAAAATGACAAAATAGTAACAATTGAAAGCCACACAGCCAATTATTTTTAAACAAAAATTTCAAAAATGTCATGACTAGTTCTTATGGGAACCATTTTATCTAGGAGTGGTTTTTAAGGCAGCATTTTAAGTTTCCATAAAACCAGAAGAGATATCAATAATATAACCAGAAACCTTTATTTCCAAGTACAGTGGTTTCTCCTGTTCATAGCTCAGATTTGAACTGTCTTCCATTTGAATCTGTTGCTCTTCCACCTCTAAAAGTTTATCTGGGGTTGAAGCTACCTACTTCTTCATCTTCATTTTTATGTAGAAGGCTACAACTCATTTTGTTCTATAGAAGAAATCATTTTCCTGATTATCGGTCATTCCATTCCACCTATATTTTCTTCACCTTCCTTCTTTTCTGTCAGAAGAGTTATCATGCTGAGCTTCTTCATTTTATGACGTTTATATTTTAGCACTGTTTTATTATTGCCTTCTGCATGTATATTTTCAACAATTTTCTTCAAATATAACACAGGTCCCAAGAGTGTCTTTATACTCCCCAGCAAAGACATAGCTGTCCACTTGCAGAATGGGCCTCTTGTCAATTCCCAAAATCTTGCATTTATTTTCACATTTTGAGAAAATACTGACAATTCTGCTGGAATCATCTTCTCTGCCTCCTATTCCTCCTCTTCCCCACTCTCTGGACTCCACTACTTGGTGGCCACCGTGGTCCCACAACCCCTCAGTGTGTCCCCAGTCACTAGCCACCCCAACCCAGTGCTACCATCTTAAGCCCCTTATTATTTTCTTAATAACATTTTCCTTTCTCTAGCTTACTTTAAGAATAACAGTATGTAATTCATATAACATACAAAATATATATTAATTAAATGTTTATATTATTTCTAAGGCTGCTGGTCAATAATAAGCTATTAGTCAAATTTTTACAGAGTCAAAAGTTATACACATATTTTTGAGTGTGTGAGGGTTATATATATGTATTACAGGTTTAATTAAATTAAAAGTTTAACATAATATTCAGCTAGTCAGTGAATTAATATTCAGTGAGTTTCATTCTGTGTTATTCCTGTGGAGACTGTGAAGGTAAAGCTAAATCTTATTCTAAGAACTCTAGTATCTGTGGGAACTAGCTCTTGGGTTTCTATTTCATTATTCTGATGCAAACTACTTAAATTAAAAACAAGTAATCTAGTTATATTTGTGTGTGGCGGGTGTTAACAATTCTTGACTAGTTAAAATAGATAGAATCTGAATAGTTATGCTACTCACTTCATTTATTTGTGCTCAAAGAGAATAACTTTATAACATTTATAAAATAGTAGCCCTCAAAACTACATATTTGGCAAAATGTGCTTCCAACTGCTATTGCGACTTCTCTTATAGGAGACACAAAGTAAGCACCTGAGTATATTAGTGGAAAAAAATTGCTTGAAGGAGCAAGCTTCTTATTTTTGTTAATTGAATTTTTTAAATAGGATGTTAAAAAGCAAATAATTTTTGCTATACACACTAACTAGGGAACTACAAAGGCTTTTGTGAAATTCTAAAAGCACTTTTAAGAATAAATTTAAGAAAGTTTTCAATATCCTAAATCCTTTTCAATTTATCTATAGAAAGTAGCTTAATTAAAAAAAAAAAACATAGTTACAATACTGGATGAATGGATACACATTCATTTTAAAGAAAAGTAAAACAGAACAAAATAAACAACAATAAGAAAATTTACCTTTCCAAAAACTAGGGATACATGGGACCTTCCTTAATCTAATAAAAGATGAGTGAGAAACTGAGGCAGTGATGTTTTATCTTACCACTACTACTCAATCTTGTACTGAAAGTCCAATCTAGATAAATAAGAGGAAAAAAAAAACAATCTAACAGGCATAGACATTTATTCATAGACAACATGATTTATGTGGAAACTTTTAAATCATCTGTCAAACACTCCTGGAAATAATTTTTAAAAGGAGATTAACATGTTTTTAGGAAGCAAGGTCAATATTTTAAAAGTTAATCGATTTCCTATATGCTAAAAATGAAAAATTTGAATCTGAAATAAAAAAAAAAAAAAAAACTGAAGGAAAAGAATTTTAAAAATCTAAACAAATAGAAAATATACCATGTTGAATAGAAAAGTCCATAATTTTTTTTTTCATTCTGTGTGTAAAGCACTGAAGGTAAAAGGAACAGTCCCTGCCTTTAATGGGATCACAATGCAGTGGAGAAAAGAGATAAATGTCCAGGCAATTACAATACAGAGCAAAAAGATTTAAGATGCAATGGTTAGCACTAGCTATCATGAGAGCTCACAGGTTGGTCACTTATCTCAGCCTTGGGCGATCAAAGGAAACTACCTGGAAAAGGCTGCACATGAGAAGACTCTTAAAAAAGCAGACAGAATCTATCCAAGCTAAGTGGAGGAGGGTTAACAATCCAGGGTGTGGATGAACCATATGCAAATGCAAAAAATGAGGGAAAGAAGGTGGCATCTGCACAAAAAGCCAACTGGAAGGAAGAAAGTTAACAAGAAAGTTAGAGAAAAAGGAATGGGAAGGAAAGAGAAGGGCAAGAAAGGAGAGCGTAGAAGGGCAGAGGAGAGAATGTAGCCATAACCGCATAGCTGCTTTGGTTCTCACCGCCCCGTGCCCCCAACCACAGTCTGGTCAATGTATTTTCCTGGGTTCTTGGCATGTAGATTTTTTTCATAGGTTATTTGGTGAACACACTCTTTCTCCCATCCAAGTAATAATAACCAGGCCCAACCCTGCTTAGCTTCCAAAATCAGATGAGAATGGGCATATTCAGGATGGTATGGCTGTAGACCACTCTGTCTCTTATGATCAATATAATCTCTTGTTAAAAATGGTGTACGACATGATATTTTGATATATATACCCAATGGGAAATGATTAAATAAAGCTAATTAACATACCTTTACCTTACATAGTTATCATTGTTTTGTGGTGTGGACATTTAAGATCTATTCTCTTAGCAATTTTCAAATATGCAATACATTATTGTCAATTAATTGTCCTGCTATATATCAGATCTCCAGAACTTCTTCCTTCTGTTTAACTGAAACTTGGTGTCCTTTGACCAACATCTCCCAACCACCTTTACCCACCACCCCCAGCTTTTGGCAACCATCACTCTTCTCTCTGGTTCTATGAGTTCAACTTTTTGAGATTCCACATATAAGTGAGATCATACAGTATCAGTATTTCGGTGCTTGGCATGTGTGACTTAGCCTAGTATTCTCCAGGTTCATCCACATTGTCACAAATGACAGAATTCGCTTCTTTTCAAAGGCTAAATAATATTCCATTGTATATATGTGCTCATGTGTGTGTATACACATATATATGATATATATAATATATGTGCATCGATTAATCCATCGATGGACACTTAAGTTGATTCTATATTTTGGCTATTATGAATAATGCTGCAATAAATACAAGAGTGCAAATGTCTCTTTAAGAGACTGTTTTCATTTCCTTTGGATATAAGTATCCACAGGAGTAAAATTGCTGTACCATATATTAGTTCTCTTTTTTTTTTTTTTTGAGAAACTTTCATATTGTTTTTCTTAATGGTGGTATCAATTTGAATTCCAACCAAGTGTACAAGAGTTCCCCTTTCTACATACCCTGATGATATTTTATCTTTTTTAAAAAATAAGAACCTTTCTAACAGGTGTTAGGTGATATCACATTGTAATTTTTTAAAACAAATTTTGCATTTCACTAATGCATAGTGACATTGAGCATTTTTTCATATACCTGTGTGAACCAAAAGTATCCGAGACATATGACTATCAATTTAGAAAGTTTACTTTTCCAAGGTTAAGAATACACCCATGACAGCTTCAGGAGATGCTGATGACATTTGCCTAAGGTGGTTGTGGTACAACTTGCTTTTATACATTTTACAGAGATATGAGACATCAGTTAATATGTATAGGACATACATTGGTTTGATCGGGAAAGGTAGGACAACTCAAAGTGGGAGCTTCCAGGTCGTAGGTAGGTAGACAAACAGTTGCATTCTTTTGAGTCTTTTATCAGCCTTCCACTAGGCACACAATTTATGTAAGAGGGAGGTAGAGAAATAGTCACTTATGCCTCAGTGTGGCTCAGTGAATCTGCATTTTACATAAACCATAGGGTAGAGACGGCAATGAGATATGCATTTTTCTCAGGTGAGCACAGGGATAACTTTGAGTTTTGCCCTTTGTCCTGTAGCTGTGAAGATAAGCTGTTAATTTACATTGCCAGGGTGAAATTCAACAGAACTGTCTTAGGGTAAATATCTTGAGGCCCACAAGAAATTTTCCTGTGGGCAAATTGTGAGGGACGTATGTAGCTTTTTAATCTTTGTAGTTATTTTAATTAGGAATAAAATGGGAGATACTTTTGTCTGACTCAGTTCCCAGATTAACTTTTGTATTTGGCTTAATAATTTGGGGATCCCAATATTTACTTTTCTTTCACACCTATTGGCCATTTGGGTGTAATTCTTTTAAGAAATGTCTATTTAGGTTTTCTTGCCTACTTTTTAATTGGAATATTTGTTTTCTTGCTATTGAGTTGTTTGAGTTCTGATATATTATTTCCTTATCACCTATGTGGTTTGTAAATATTTTCTCCAATTTCATAGGCTATCTTTTCACGCTGTGGATTATTTCCTTTGCTGGGAAGAAGGATTTTAGTTTGATGCAATATATTTTGTCTATTTTGGCTTTTGTTGTCTGTGCTTTTGGTGGCATATCCAAAAGAAATCATTGCCCCAACCAATGCAAAGAGAATTTTTTCTGTTTTCTTCCAGTAGTTTTATACTTTCCTGTATTATGTTTAACTCCTTAATTCATTTTGAGTTGACATTTGTATATGGTGTGAGATGATGGTCCAAGTTCATTTTTTTGCATGCCCACATCCAGTTTTCCCAAAACTATTTACAGAAAAGACTCTTTCCCCATTGTATGTTCTTGGCTACTTTGTCAAAGATGAGTTGACTGTCAACTGTATAGTTAACATGTCAATTCTCCCCAATTCCTTTACAGATTTCACACATTTTTTTTCTTTTTCTTTCTTTCTTTCTTTTTTTTTTCTTGAGATGAAATTTTACTCTGTCACCCAGGCTGGAGTGCAGTGGTGTGATCTTAGCTCACTGCAACCTCCACCTCCTGGGTTCAAGGGTTTCTTGTGCCTTAGCCTCCCAAGTAGCTGTGATTACATGCGTTCATCACCCTGCCTGGCTAATTTTAGTAGAAACAGTGTTTCACCATGTTGCCCAGGCTGGTCTTGAGCTCTTGGCCTCATGCGATCTGACCACCTTTGCCTCCCAAAGTGCTGGGATTACAGACGGGAGCCACTGTGCCCAGCCAGATTCCACACATTTCTAACAAAATATTAGCATGGTTTTTTTTTTTTTTTTGGAGATGTTGACAAAGTAATCCTAAAATTTTCATGAGAATTCAAAGGTTCCAAGGTAGTAAAATGATTGTAAAATAATAAAAAATAAGTTTGTTCACTCACATGATCCAATTTTAAGACTTATTATAAATCTACAATAATTAAAACAGTGTGGTATTGGTGAAATAATATACATAAATCAGCATAAGAGAATAAAGATCTCAGAAACAAACTCATACAATGAAATGATTTTTGAAATGTGCTAAAAACTTAATAAAAAGGGATAATGTTTTTACCAAATAGTGCTAAAAGTTTTTGATAACTGTATGAAAAAAATTATTTTCCTATATCTCACACCTTACACAAGAATTAACTCAAAATGGATCATAAACTCAATTGCCAAAATGAAAAACTGTAATACCTTTAGATGAAATTATAAGATAAATTCTGCATGACCTCGTGTTTGACAATGAGCTTGTAGGCACAATATCAAAAGCATTATCCCTGAAAAAAAAAAAACACACACACACACACAACTTTATCAAACCTAAAAGCTTTTGTTTTGAAAAATACATTGTTAAAAGAATGACATGATTAGACGCAGAGTAAGAGAAAATCATATATCAGACAAAAACAAAGTTGTATCCAGAGTATACAAGGAATACTTAAAACTCAGCAATAAGGGGGAAAAATAAAACAGTGGATAATAAATCCAAACAGAAACTTCACCAGAGATACACTGATGGAAGATAGGAATATGAAAAGATACTCAACATCATGTGTTATTAAGCCAATGCAAATTAAAAAATAAAACTGGCAACACCAAATGCTTGCAAGTTTGTGAAATAACAGGATATTTCATTCATGGATAGGAATGTAAAATAATACAGACTCTTTGAAGACAGTTTGGTAGTTACTTATAAAGAAAAACAAAGCAAACATAGAATTATTAAAGGACCAATTAATAACAACCCTAGGTATTTACCCCAATGAACTGAAAACTCATGTTCACAGAAAAACCTGTATGAAAGTGTTTATAACACTTTTATTCATAATCACCTAAAATTAGAAGCAACAAAGAGTCCTCTAATAGGTGAATGGAAAAACAAATTGTGTGACATCCATAAAAGAACATATTATTTGATGATAAAAGTGAACCAAGTATTAATGTATGCAACAATGTGATTGAAATTTAAATGCATTTTGCCAAATTAACAAAAAAGACTAAAATTCCACATATTGAATTATTTCATTTATATGACATTCTAGAAAAGGCAAAAATATGGGGTCAGAAAAAATCATGTTTTTTCTCCCCATTTTTCAGAGGGAAGGGTTGACAACAAAGGGATGCCTAGGATAATTGTCGGGATAATGTAACTATTCTTTGTGACACTGAAGTGATAAATGTCTGGTGCTATGCATTTGTCAAAACTCAGAACTTTACATAAAAAAGAATGAACTTCAATGTATGCAAAACATAAAAAATCAACCAGTAGATTTGGAATCTAAGGATGAAATGGCTAATACTGTTGCAATATAGATTATTGTAATAATCTATTGCAATACAGATTATTGCAACAGTATGACCTCACTGAAGGGGTTGGAGGCAAAAAAAAAGTTGATATAAGTAATTAAGTAATGCTAAAAAATGGTGATTTGACTGGATAGATATGTGCGTATATGTGGGTTAGTATCCTTACATATATTTTTCTAACTGTGTCAATTGAGAGGGCTTGAAAGCAATGACTCTAGTAGTATGGATCACTCCAGTACACATATCTAGGCTTTTAGGTACTATTTCCCAATTTAAAACAAACAAACAAACAAAACAGAAATCTTAGAAGAAATGGCTATTAGAGCTGTGGTATGAAATAAGCAAGATAATCCTGAAACATCTTTTAGGATGAGGAAAAAAAAAAGTAGTGCTCAGAAAATAAAAAGATGGATGCATTACAAAGGGACACAGGAGCCTACCTGAAATATCTTCCAATAATCCAATTTGGAACAAGTTTTATAACAAAATAAATAATACAGTATTGGGTTGTAACCCAAAGAATAAATCTTCATGCGTTTATACTGATGTAGATAAATGAATGAATAAATAAATAAATAAATGAGGGAGAACAGGCAAACCTTCCTTACAGTAAAACTCCAAATAATTTATGTAGATACTCTCCTTTCCAGAAGGCGGGGCTTAACCTCCCATCCCCCATTTGATGTGGTCTTGCTTCCAAAGAAGAATAGAGTATGAAAAAGGGCTCCGGCCAATACATCTGAAGAACAATACCTGGGGGAGGGGATCATGGTTCACATCAGTGGAAGTCAGGTTAATATCATGCATCCCTGATATGATTTGATGAGAATAGCACATTACCTCTGTGCTATTCTTCCCAAAAATACATTGAGAAAAATATAAGACAAACCCCAGTTGAAGATCTTTCCAGAAAATCAGTGATAAAAACACCCTAAAATTGCCAAGGTCATAAAAAACAAACAAACAAACAAAAAAACAACAAAAAAGAAAGCCTGAGAAATTTCTCCCAGCAAGAAGAAAGCCTAAGAAGACATGATGACTAAATGTAATGTGGTCCCTTGGATGAGATTCTGGAACATAAAAAGAACACTAGGTAAACGTTAAGGGTGCTTGTACAAAGCTTAAACTTTATATAACAATAGTCCATCAATAATGTTTCACTAATTGTGGTAACCTACAATAGTAATGTAAGATGTTCGTAACAGGTAATATTAGGGCTGAAGCATACGTGAACCCTGTGTTATGACTTAGCAACTTTCTGTTCATCTAAAATCTTACATGTATATATAATTTTTGTATTCTGTATACAAAATTTATGCCAAAGAAATCTATAGACTTTTGATTTTCAGTGTAGCATGTAAGGAGCTTAGAAGTCACCACTTCATCCTAACAAGTAAAAAGCTGAGCAAACTTAAAAAGAAAAAAACACCAATTTTTCTTAAAGAAAAGAAGTGTAGTTTCAGGGAAAAACACTTCCCTTATGAATGAAGAGACAAATAGGCAGACACAGAGAATCACAATTACTGGAGTAAATACATCCAGGAAACTAGTGCTGGTGTAGGAAATCCTGAATAGTAATTGATAAATCTTTACAGGCTTGGTGTAAATAACCCTGAGTTAAAAATGCCGGAAGACCAAGTCTTAGGGGGGCCCTACACTTATGTGAGTTTACCTACAAGACTTTGACCAGGTGCCCACAGTAGATATCTGAGAAAAACCCACTGGTGCTTCCAGCAGAAGAAAAAAAAAAAAAAAAGAAACATTTTGAAATATGCCAGACCATTCTGTTCTTAAAATGGCTTGCCTTTAGGAAAAATTATTTTACAAGAGCCTAACTGGCTGGTGTTTTATCATAGCCTAACCAACCTGGAGAAAAAGAAATACCCAACTCTAACTAGTCCTTGCCTTCCACATGGGGGAAAGAAATACACAAGTCCAGCACCCTCCAGCCACCCTGTCCCACATAAAAGTGAGGGAGGTGATGAAAAGTTTTTGTAAAGTTCATAGTCTAGGAGCACAGGCTCATTTAACCTAATCATAAGATGGTAGAATGCTTTCTGTCTTAGGCTGTTTTTTCATTGCTATAAAGAAATACCTACAACTGAGTATGAAGAAAAGAGGTTTTATTGTCTCACAGTTGTGCAGGCACTACAAGAAACATTACACTGGCATCTTCTCAGTTTCTGGTGAGACCTCGGGAAGTTTGAAATCATGGCAGAAGATGAAGGGGGAGCCAGGGTTCCACAGCAAAAATGGGAACAAAAAAAGGGAGAAAGGAGAGGGGCCACATATTTTTAAACAACCAGATCTCATGTAAAATTACTCACCAAGAGGATGGCATTAAGCCATTTGTGAAGGATCTGTTGTTATGATTCAATTACCTCCTATCAGGCCCAACCTCCAACAATGGGAATTATAATTCAATATGAGATTTTGAGGGAAAAATATCCAAACGATATCATTTTTCCCCTGGCTCCTCAAATCTCATGTTTTCCTCACATTGTAAAATACAATCGTCCTCTGCTAAAAGTCCCCCAAAAGTTTCAACTTATTCCAGCATTAAATCAAAAGTTCACAAACCATAGTCTTATTTGAGACAAGGCAATACCCTTCCACCTATGAGTCTGTAAAATAGAAAGTAAGTTATTTACTTCCAAGATACAATGGATGGATATTTGTATCTTGGTTAAATATTCCCATTTTAAAAAGGACAAATGGGTCAAAAGAAAGGAGCTACAAACTCCATGCAAGTCTGAAACCCAACAGTGCAGTCATTAAATCTTAAATCTCCAAAATAATCTATTTCACTCTGTGTTCCACATCCAGGGACACAGCTGCAAGGGTTTGGCTCTCAAGGGCTTGAAGAGCTCTGCCTCTGTGTGTTTGCAGCGTATGGCCACCGCATCTGCTCTCACAGGTTGGAGCTGAGTACCTGTGACTTTTCCATGAACAGAGTCCAAGTTGCTGGTGGAGCTACCATTCTGGGATATTGAAGGCTGTGGCCCCCTTCTCACAACTCCAGAAAGCAGTGCCCCACTGTAAGTACTGTGTAGGGCCTTCAACCCCATCTTTCTCCTCTGTACTGCCCTAGTAGAGGTTCTCTGTGAGGGTTTCTTTCTTTCAGGAGTCTTCTGCCTGGGCATCCAGGCTTTCTCATATATCCTCTGATAAATAGAGTCTGCCAAGCCTCCTTCACTCTTTCATTTGGTGGACCTTCAGACTTAACATCCCATGAAAGCCACTAAGGCTTACATCTTGCATCCTCACCCTCTGAAGCAGCAGCCCAAGCTTTATCTGGGACCCTTTCAGCTGAGACTGGAGCACAAATGGCCTGGATGCTGGGAGCAGAGTCCCAAGGGCAAACAGAGCAGCAGAGGCCTGAGCCTGGCCCACAAAACTTTTTTTTTTTACTCTTAGGTCTCTGAGCCTGTGATAAGAGAAGGGATTGTCTCAAAGATCTATGAAACTTTAAGTCATTTATTTGCTCCTGCATCTGAGAGTAAGTTGTTAGAAGCAGTCAGGCCACATCTTAAATGCTTTGCAGCTTAGAAATTTCTTCCACGAGATATCTATGTCATCACTTTTAAGTTTAAATTTCCAGAGACCACTAGGGCATGAACAAAATATAGCCAAATTCTTTACTAAGCTATAACAAAGATGACCTTTGCTTCAGTTTTCAATAAGTTTCTCATTTCCATCTGAGACTTGTCAGCCTGGACTTCACTGTCTATGTCACTGTCAACCTTTTGGTTACAATGAATTAATCAGACAGGAGAAGCCAAGATAATACCTCTTAACTCATATTATGAGGCCAGTATTGCCCTAACCAAAAACATTACAAGAAAAACCTAAACAGCAATATCTGTCATAAAGATAAATGCAAAAATCCTTAAAAATTAGCAAATTGAATACAACAATGCATAAGAAATATTATACATGACCAAGTGAGATTTATCCCAGGCACTCATCTGGTTCAACATTCAAAAGTCAGTTAAGGTAATCAATCACATCAACAGCCTAAAGAGAAAGAATCACATGATTATATAAATAAATTCAGTAAAAACACTTGATAAAATCAACACTCTATATGCTTTTTAAAAATTAAGCAGACTAGGAATAGAAAGGTGAACTTCCTCAATTTCATAAAGAACATTTACAGAAAACTAACAGATAACATTATACCTAATGATGAAAAACTTGAAGCTTTCCTGGAAAGTTCAGGAATAAGAAAAAGATGTCTCCTTTCATCACACTTTTCCTTTTTCTTTTAAATGTATGTGATTACATGGTAGGTGTATGTATTTATAGGGTAAATGAGATACTTTCATACCACAGTTAACTTGATATGGTCCCATCTGTCCATTTTTGCTTTGGTTGCCTGTGCTTGGGAGGAATTACAAAATTTTGCATATAGACATGCAACACATAATAATCAAATCATGGTAAATGGAACTGAACGATGAGAACACATGGATAAATAGTGGGAAACAACATATACTGGGGCCTGCCCAGGAGAGGTGGGGAAAGGGAGAGCATAGCTAATGGATGCTGGCCTTAATACCTAGGTGATGGGTTGATCTGTGCAGCAAACCACCATGGTACACGTTTACTTATGTAATGAGCGCCTATGTCCTGCATATGTATCTGAAACTTAAAAGTTGATGGGAAAAAAAAAAATCAGTCATGGTAAATGGGCTATCCATGCCCTCAAGTGTTTATCCTTTGTATTATAAAAAATTAAATTATACTTTTAGTTATTTTAAAATGTAGAATTATTATTGACTATAGTCACCCTGTTCTGCTAGCAAATACTATATCTTAGTCATTTTTTCTAACTACTTTTTGCACATATTAAAATCCCCAGTTCCCCTGCAAATCACCCCACTACCCTTCCCAGCCTTCAATATCCATCCTTCTTCTATTCTTAGATCCCACAAATAAGGGAGAACATGTGACATTTGTCTTTCTGTGCCTGGCTTATTTCACTTAACATAAGGACCTCCAGTTCCATCCATACTGTTGCAAATAATAGGATCTCATTCTTTTTTTGGTTGAATAGTACTCCATCGTATATAAGTAACGCATTTTCTTTATTCAATCTTCTGTTGGACACTTAGGTTGTTTCCAAATCTTGGCTATTGTGAATAGTGCTGCAACAAATATGGGAATGCAGATATCTTTTTGATATACTTATTTCCTTTCTTTTGGTATATACCCAGCAAAAGTTTTGCTGGATAAAATGGTAGGTCTATTTTTAGTTTTTTGAGGAACAGCCAAACTATTCTTCATAGTGGTTGTACTAATTTACAAGTGTACAAGGGTTTCCTTTTCTCCACATTTTCACCAGTATTTTTTATTGCTGCTTTTTTGGATATAAGCCATTTTAATTGGGGAGATAATATCACATTGTAGTTTGTTTTGCATTTCTCTGATTATCCGTGATGTACATCTGAAGAAAATACAAAAGTTCAGATGAAAATATTAAAGAAGAAACAAATAAATTAAGAGACATTCCATGTTTATGATTAGGAAGACTCAATATTGTGAAGATGTCAGTTTCTCCCTACTTAATCTATAGATTCCATGCAATCTCAGTCAAAATCTCAGCAAGTTATTTTGTGGACATCAAAAAAACGTTTCTGAAGTTAATATAAAGAGACAAAAGACCCAGAAGGATCAACTCAATACTGAAGAAGACACAAAGTCAGGGGATTGACACTACCCTATTTTAAGACTTACTATAAAGCTACACTTATCAAGACAGTGTGATAGTGTTAAAAGAGTAGACAAATAGATCACTAGGACTGAATAGGGAACCAAGAAATAAACTCACGTAAATATAATCAACTGATCACGACAATGGAGCAAAGACTGTGATGGAACAAGAATAGCCTTTTCAATAAATGGTATTCAAACAACTGGACACCCATTTGCAAAAAAAAAAAAAAAAGTAAATCTAAACAAAGACAATACATCCTGCACAAAATTAACTTAAAGTGAATTATAGAACTAAATGTAAAACACAGAGTATAAAACCCCTAGAATATAACATTGAAGAAAATCTGGATGACCTTGTGAATAATGATGACTTATTAGATTCCACACCAAAGGCATTATCCATGATAAGTCAGACTTAATTGAAATGAAAAATTTCTTCTCTGTGAAAAACAGTGTCAAAATATTACAAAGACAAGGTATTGTCTTGGATAACATATTTGAAAAAGAAATATTTGATAAAGGATTTATCCAAAATATAGGAAAAACTCCTAAAACTTAACAAAAAGGAAATGAACAACTGGGTTAAAAAAAGGAGCAAAAGTCTTGAACAGATGTATATCATGAAAGCAGATATATAGATGTCAAGTGAGCATATGAAATGATGTTCCACATCATATGTCATTATGGGATTGCAAATTAAAACAGCAATGATATTTTACTATACATCTATTAGAATGGCAAATATCCAAAACATTAATAATACCAAATTCTCATGAAGAGGCAGATCTGCAGGAATTTTCATTCGTTGCTCATGGATATATAAAATGTTACAGCCACTTTGGAAGACAGTTTGGGAGGGTTTTACAAAACTAAATATGTGCATACCCTATGATATGACAGTGTTTCTCCTTGGTATTTATCAAAATGAATTGAAAACTTATATCCACACCAAAAGCTGCATATAGGTGTTTATAGAAGCTTAATCCATATTTCCCCAAATTTGTAAGTAAGCAAGATGTAGTTGAGTAAATCAGTGGATAAAGTATTGTACATCCTAAAAATTGAACATTTTTTAGTACTAAAGAGAAATGCACTAAGCCATGAAAAAATATGGAGAAAATCACTTAATAGTAGTAGGGCCTGACCATTTTGGCACCAGAAACCTGCATTGTGGAGGACAATTTTTCTATCAAACCAGGGACAGAAATGATTTTGGGATAATTCAAGTGCATTACATTTATTGTGCACTTTATCTCTATTATTATTACTTGGTAATACATAATGAAATAATTATATAAATCACCATAATGTAGAATTAGTGGGAATCCTGAGTTTGTTTTCCTGAAACTAGATGGTCCTACCTGGGTGTGATAGGAAACACTGACAGATCATCAGGCATTAGATTTTCATAAGAAGCATGCAACCTAGATCCCTCACATATAAAATTCACAAGAGGATATGTGGTCCTATGAGAATCTAATGCTGCTGCTGATGTGGCAGGAGGCAGAGCTCAGACAGTGATGCAAGTGATGGGGAGCAGCTGTAAATACAGACGAAACTTTGCTCACTCACCTACTGCTCACCTGCTATACAGCCCAGTTCCTAAGAGGCCATGGATCAGTACCAGACCATGGCCTAGGGATTGGGGACCCCAGACTTATAGTGAAGAGGTACCTGAGATGTGGCCACAAGCATGTAGCAAATTATTGGCACTTGTCCACCCAAGGCTATCGTTTTAAATTATCACAAGTTAGAGGCTAAGATGAAAGGAAAACATCAAAATGAAGCCTGAAGAATTGAACTACAAAGCTGTGTAGTTCTAGGGAAACACATTCTCAAACTCAAAGATCTCTAGCCAGGTCTGGCTTTGAGATAGGAGGTAGGACTTGATTTCAGAGGCAGGGCTTGGACACCAGACCAAATTGAGTACTAGCTAAAACAGGGACAGGGCAGAAGCAACTTTCCATAAGACATAACCACCAGTGTGCCATGTCATTTTACCATTACCATGGCAAGACCCAAAAGTTAAAACCCCTTTTCATGCCAATGACCTGACAAATTTGAATTTACCATACTTTTCCTAGAAATTTCTGCATAGGCTGCCCCTTAATTTGCATGTAATTAAATGTAGATGTGAATATGACTACAGAACTGTCTCGGAGCTGTTACTCTGGGCACACTACCTATGGAGTAGCTCTGCCCTGCAAGGAGCAGTACCTTGTTGCTATACACTGCTGATTAAATAAAAGTTGCAGTGTAACATCACTGGCTTGCCCTTGAATTTTTCCTGGGTCAAGCAAAGAACCATCCTGGACTAAGTCCCAATATCGGGGCTCACCTGCCTTGCATCATATGCCAACTAACCAAGGAACAAAGAGCAGAGACAACAATCAGCAGAGAACCAAGACAGCAGAGATGGTGGCAACCAATGATCAGCAGAGAGGTGGTGATTGGAGAAAGATGACAAGAGATGGCAGTAGGCCAGACAGTGGGAGTTCAGTGAGACAAAGAGCAGAGAGATGGCGAAGCAGTCTATGATAGAGGCTGCAAGAGCTGTAACACTAAGGCTGTTAACAATAAAGAGCTGCTAACAATACAGAAATGTAACACTAACCAAAGGCTCTTCTCAGAGCCATTATTTACTCTAGCAGGTGGCAGAGCCAAGCAGATGGGCAAGTGGCCATAGTACCACTAATCTGTGTCAGACCCACTGCTCCAACCAGCAGGCCAGTGGGTTACCAGTCTCTGTGCTGGCCCCTCTGCACAATAGCCAAGTCTACCCAAGCTGAGGGAACCTAGAGCGATCCTCACCTGGGTCCCACATAAAAAATTGGCTGGTGCCATTTTGGCTCCTGTGGATGGATGAGTGTCTTCTGCTTCTTTATTAATATTGGGAGAACTAGAAAATAAAAGCCTTTGGCTAACTGGTCAGTTAAAATTCCCATCATTTGGGTATCCTGAAGCACATCCTTGTCACCCTTCTCCCAGTCCTTTCTCCTCTGAATCCATTTTATTTTACCAACCAATAGTTTTATTTTTAATCATAAAATGTATGCTTCATTTTTAGTCTTATGTTTGCTTTTGAGTTTCTGTTAACTGTGTTCTATGTTTAGACAATTGATTAAGGCAGGACACTTAATTGTGAGAGGTATCCCATTGTGTTGACTCAGGGACACCAGAGTTACATCGTTCTGTGATGCCAACATGGTCTTGGGTTCACTGTTGGCTGCCCACTGGGTGCCCCAGGGATTTTGGCATTCTGTGAGGGGACCCTTATTGGCTGAAATCAGGCATTATAGGTTTTCAGCATTGATATTTTTGGCCACCCGCCACATGCTCTGGGGTTTTCAGCATTGACAGTTCCTCTAGGATGGTGAGTTATAGCCCATCCCCCTAAGAGAATATTGGTCTCATCTTTTTCTGCCCTGAAGATAGAAGTTACCATTTACCAGTTACAGGACCATCCCTGTGTGCTGACTTATAACTGCCTTGCTCAATCCTCATTGGTTGAAGAAACTAGGGGTTCCCAGGCCCCTGGCCTGACAGATGACCAGGTAGAAAAGTGGCTACCTAAACATTTTTTTGATGTTTCCACTACTGGCAAGTCAGGGCCCTCTGAGATCTCCCTTTCGGCAATGCTGTTTGACCGCTTCCCTTCCACAGTCACACTTTTTTTTTGCCCATTTCTCTGCCTAACTGCTGCTTTCTGTGGATTTAGTTTTAATATGCTAGTACTTATTTGTAGCTCATAATCTACTTTTGTAATGCCTTGCTCCCTATACTTACAATTTCTCTTCAGGAAGCAGGAATCTAAAAGGAAAAAACAAAAAACAAGGTGCTCAGTTTATGTCCCTCTTGCTATACTTAAAAAGACTGTTGTGTACAGAAAAATATCATTGTTTTTCACAGGGACAGTGGTAAGCATACCAGAAGACTCACCACTAGGATATTTTCTAGGTGACTGGAACAAATTCAAATTTGGCTTAAAGAAAAATAAACTCATTTTCTATTGCAGCATCTTTTGGGCTCAATACAAATTAGTAAATCAACAGATGTGGCCAAAACATGGTCTGTACATTGTAAGAGTATTTTGCAATTAGACTTATTATGTAAAAAAGAAGGAAAATGGCAAGAAGTCCCTTATGTCCAGGTTTTCATGACTCTTTACTGGCTGCTGTAACTTCTAGGCACCAGGAAAACCTGCCTAAGGGATTCTCTCCTAGCTGCTCCCTGTAGAAGGCCCACAAATTCCCTGGATTCTCCTCAGTCTCCCCAATTCTGATGGGGGGGTTCCACCAGTTCTCTAATGAAGAATTCCAACCCAGGGTCATCAGGCACCTCTCCCTCTTATCCAACTATCCCCAGCATATACCCTCCACTCCTAAGAAGGTAAGTCCAATCAATACCAGCAGCAGTGGGTCCCCACATCAGTCCCTAAAGGAAAACCTGTGTCCATTGCAGGAGGTAGCTAATGGAAATGGGGGAACATTGATAGTACACGTGTCATTTTCTATGTCTTATTTGGCTTTGTATGAGGAAAGACATGACCAGTTTTTAGAGAATCCAGAAAATTCTATACAGGAATTTGTTATTTATATTCTTTTATTTAACTTATCATGACTTATAAGTATTGTCATCTACTTGCTGTTCCATGAGAAAAAAAGTGGAGGAGAAAGTGTGTGGTTAAGCCAGTCAATTATGACAAAGTTAGAAAAATAACTTAGGAAAAAAGATTTAAAAATTTCACTCTGTTTCAGGGTCATTTAGTTGAGGCATTCAATAAATAGACTAATGCAAACCCAAACTTCCCAGAAGGACAGGCCCTCTACGGTATATATTTTATTACTCAATGTGCCCCTGAAATCAGGAGAAAGCTACAAAAAGCATAAATGAGACCTCAAAACCCTGTGAGTCAACTCTCATATGTCACCTTTAAAGTTAAAAATAGGGAAAGGAAACAAGAGGTAAAAACTCCCCCAAAAAATCTCCCAAGGTTCTTAACAGATGCTTTAAGTCCCCTGACACCTCAGAATTACCCATTCCAAGAAAGTGTAGCTAGATTGGCATCTGGGATACCCCAAAAAGAGCCCCTAACTTGCTGGTCTCTGGGTCAGAATTAGTGTACCTACTATACACAAAAGGACTATTGACAATGAGAATGTCCTAACAAGAGAGAGAGAGAGAGAGCTCCACATCAGTACTGGAGCTAACCTTCTTCTACTAGTTCCAATGAGCTGCATTGCTCAAGTACGTTTACTGTGAGTCTCGGACCCATGACCCAGCAGACAGCTTCCCACAGTGGCAGCCAAGTGGCCAATTGAACATTTTTCTTCAGTGTCTCCACTGCTGGGTGAGCTTTCTGGTGGCTCAGGGACTCTGAGGACTCCCCTTGAGCAGCACAGTTTGCTTGCTCCTTTCCTTATTTGATGTTATGGAATCCCATTCCCTGCCTCATCCTGTTTTCCATACCTATTGGAGCAAACAAAATTTGGCCAGGTAGATGAGTCCTAATTCTGTAAATAACTGGAATCCAGTTGTCACATTTAGGTTGTTTTACTTAATGTGTTTGTTTAGTTGTATATACAGGTATTTTGATATGTATTGTGTCTAGCTTGCTATCAAACTAGATTATACATAAAATAGCACTTGTAAACAAGACTAGTCTAAGCTTATTAGTTTGAAGAGAATATTCTGTTTCCTAAATTTTAATTTTAAGATTTTAACCTAGGTAAATCAGTGAGATTCATAGGCTTTAAAATGGCTTTAAATGGGAACTAGCTTTGCTTGGTATCTTGGTTCTTGGAGGTGACCCAGATAAAACTGTTCCAAGTAAAAAATGTTAAATATATGTGAATGGACTAAATGCTTAAATAATGAGCTTTTTTTGTAGTTTAAAACCTTAAAATGGTAGAATGGTTCTCATGCATAGAATTCCAAAGTCTGGTAGGCAGTTCAGGATTTCTTGCATCCTAGGTTTGTATAAAATGTGCCAAAGAAATGTATTCTTCACTGGGAAAAATATTTTTGTCATATTTGGAAATTATTAAAAGGGAAATTCAAAATATGAGGGAAACCATGAGTAGTTATGGATAGAAAATGTATTTTTTTCAAGGAAGGATACAAAGAAAGAGTAATTTTATAAAACGAGAGCTCTTGTAGAGTAAATTCATCTCCTACAGTAGAATGATTTGTTATTTAAGAAAGTGGTAGCATAGGGCAAGTCACAAAGTTTAAGCATATTGTAGATGACCAGTGTAACTGGTCATAAGGTTTTAAAGGGGAATTTATGAAAGGAATTTTGTGTGTAATTAAGCTAGCTGTAATTAAAAGGAAATGGTTTATAAGAGATTTTCTAAAGAATGAGCTACATGTTAAAACCACATTTTAAAGATATTAATTTGCTAAATTACCAGAAATTTTGCTTTTCAATTGTGTAATCTATTTATTTTGAAATCTTCTCAGATTCATGTCACTCTCTCCTTTAGCATTTTTATCAGCTCCTGTGAGTTTTTCTCCTTCAATTCTGAATGCTTTGTTCTGATGCTAAAGTGTTTTGTCTTAGAGGTCTGTGGGAGCAGTGTTTTCCTCCAGTATAACCTAATTCTGTGATCTTGTTTTTTTTCTTGATTTGTAACCTTATTTTGTGTTTTGGTTTTTTACTCTTCTATCACTTAGAAGAGTTTTGGGGACTGCTGAATGCTTGCCCAGCTCCATTCCCTTAGGCCAGGAGGGAGGACATTCATTCAGTCTGTTGAGGGGCTATGGATTTTGATTCTTTTGTTTGTGTTTCTACATTTTTTCAGGGTGTGCTGGAGGCAGTGTTGATGCTTAAGCTTTTATTTTGTTCTGTGCCAATGCTGTGGTGGTGTTCCACAGGTCCCGAGTCCATTATGTCCCTGTGCCCTGGGGACTTGGAATCAGGGAACTTGTAGCCACTTGGATATTCTTGGCTGGAATAGAGTGGAGGTGGGTGGCACTCACTGGCCCTTGAATGCCTTTTGAACTGTGTGGGAACCAAAGACTAGAAGCCAAGAAATAAAGTTGTAAAATTGACTTTATGAATTGTGTGTGCTCGGATGCTCTGATCTTGGTTAGTAGTAATTAGCTATACTATATAAACATTGCCTCCTCCCTTTAGAATTTAGGCCATATACAAAAGGCCGTCCAATATAAAAGTAAAATATTTCCCTTTTCCACAATGGAAAAAAAAAATAGCTTCCCTATTCTACCAGAACACTTAGTCTTACTAAAAACGTAAAAAGAAGAATCCCATGAGGATTAATTTCAACCAAAATGGGAGGGCCTTTATCAGGAATTGTTAAGCACTGCCACTGCTGTTAATCTTCAGGAAATCACTACTTGGGTGCTCTTATAAAGGATTAAGCCTGTTTCTTATGAGTCATAGGCACAAAGAAAGGACAGTATGACCTACGTCTACAATTCTTCAGAGGACCTCTGCTACCTATTTGAAATAGTCAGCAGTCAACCAGTAGTAACATGATCCTGTGGGTGAAAATAGGATCATTAAATTTTCTTTTCTTTTTGACTTTAATACTTTTTTTCTATTGCTTTAGCTAGTCACCTCCTCCTGGGAAACATCTCTTTTGTCCTTATTGGGCGTGAAGGCCACTCTAAGGCCCAACCAGATACTATGCTGCCACTGTTAATCCTGTTTTCTCTCCCAATTTCCTTGATCCAGTGTGGGTGGGACTAAAACTTTATAGTAAATATTTCAAAAATTATAGAATCAGAGAGTTATCTTTATAGTTGCTAGATTTGTCATCAACATCCCCAGGATACAGAGTTCCAGCTTCTGGCCTATCCAGGTACCCTAACTAACCATAATAATCGCAAAGCACCCAAACTCCTATTTGCTAAGTAGAACTCTTCCCCTCTTAACAGATTCCACCTGAACATCCCCACCACTATTACCTGGACCTGGGAATTTGGGTATATATACCTCCAGTGCACTCATCATTATAGTTTTTGCACTCACAGTTGTGTTAATGACACAAAATGTAAAGTTTCACTGTGATGCTCTGATAAACTTTGGTTGCCAGGTTCCAAAGGCTGCAGTGATGTAAGTGGGATTCCACTTGTGAGCCATATATGGTACCTTTTCCTTGATCAGAAAATACAGAGGAAAAACAAGTCTGGGAAGGTGGGAGTATCACCCCATTTTTGAAAACAAAGATTGTTCAACCACTACCATTAGAACAGGGGAAAATTACCTCTATAAACACAGCTTGTCAGTAAAGGATAAACATCACATCCCTTAGATCCTCTGTCTATGCCTCAACTGGGCCCATTTTTGTTTGCAACCATCAATGAAAATAATTCACACCCCATAACTAATTCTAACTCCCAGAGAGTTACCTGTTCTTTCAGCAGTAGCTTTCTTTTGTGTATCAAAAACTTGTAATAGGAAGTGAATGTACATCAGCTACTCTTGTCCCTCCAGGGGTCACAGTCTATAACCCAATATGACCCAAGAACTCCAGAAGTAACTGAGCAATAGAATTAATTGTGGTTGGAATCAGGGCACCAGTAGCACCTTGGGGCAGCTTTGCTTTCCCTAAGTTAAGCCTAAAGAAGTTGACTCAGAACCCTAGAATTCTTAGCCACCAACACAGGTCAGGCGTAGGGAATCCAAGAGTCTCTGTACTCTTTGGCAAATGTAGTTCTCAATAACAGACTAATTTTGGATTGTTTGCTAGCTGAATGAGGTAGAATATATGCAGTTATTAATAAAACCTGCTGCACATATATTAACGACTATGGACATGTTGAGATTAACATTCAAATGATCTATGAGCAAGCTACTGGTTACACAGACACAACCAGGGCACTGATCCCAACTATATCTGGTCAACTATCAAAAGTGCCTTCCCAAGTCTTACTTGCTTTTTACCTCTCTTAAGATGATTGATATCTGTCTTATTAAGATTAATCTTTTTTCCTTGTTTTTTTTTTTAGCCTCTTAATATAAGTTTGTGTATTCCAGATTACAGTAATTCCAGACAAAGACAATCCTGGCACAAGGCTTCTAATTGATCCCACTTACTGACCTAAAGAATGAAAGCATCCTGCCTCTGGGCCCCTTAGATCAAGCATCTAGAGATTTTTATGCTTCTGGTGCTAAGATGAGTCTATTTACATAAAATCAGTAGGAAGCAATTACAGAAGATGGACTCCTATACTTCTGTAGTACCCTTAAGATTAAGGAGGAATATCTCAGCTCTGAGGAGAAAATAAGGTAGGAGGTGGGATTTGATTTGGGAGGCAGGTCTCAGACACCAGAACAAATTGAGGACTAGATAAAACAGGAATGGAGCAGAAGCTACTTTCCGTGACATGCCCGCCAGCGTGCACGTTATGCTTACCATTTTAAGTTTACCATTGCTATGGCAAGACCTAGAAGTTACTGTTTCTTTTCATGGCAATGACCTGACTACCTGAAAGTCACCACAGTTTGTCTAGAAATTTCTGCATCATATACCAATAATTTTCATATAATTAAATGTGGGTATAAATATGACCGCAGAACTGCCTCTGAGCTGATACTCTGGGCATATGGGCTATGAGGTAGCCCTGCCCAGCAAGGAATAGTACCTCTGCTGCTGCTGTACACTGCCACTTCAATAAAAATTGCTGTGCAATATCACTGGCTCACCCTTAAATTATTTCCTGGGCCAAGTCAAGAACCCACCCAGACTAAGCCCCAATTTCTTAGCTCACCTGCCCTGCATCAGCTTAATGAAAATACATCCTGTGCAGTTGCACAAGGCTCTGTGCCAGAAAGGCCTCATGCTTGACTTGTCACTGTATTGAAACCTTTAATAATTTTTTGAAACTGTTTTGTAAATGAATTCTGATGAGACAATAGAGCATGAGATAAATGCACTATATGTTTTGCCATTCTTTGCTGCTGTTTGGATAGATCATTCAGGATACTCAATATTCATAGAATTATAGTTGATTCACAATGTTGGGAGGATCAGCAAGAACCAAAGAGAGTATAAAGTGTGTGTCATGGTATGTGACACATTTTATGTGTCAATTTATCTAGGCTGTAGTACCAGTAATTTAATAAAGAACTAAGTTTTTCAGTTAAGTTGTGTAGACGTGGTTAACTTTAAGTAAAGGAAATTACTCTCAATAATTTAGGTTGCCTTCATTCAGTTAGTTGAAGGCCTTAAGAGCAAAAATTGGGATTTCTTGGAGAAGAAATTCTGTCTCAGGACTGCAGCATCAATTCCTGCCTGAGTTTTAAGCATGCTGTCCTGCCATAGATTTTGGACTTGGAAGCCCACATAATCACACACGGGGCAATTTCTTAAAAATAGTCTGTGTGTGTGTTTGGGTGTGTGTGTGGGGCGGGATATGTATATATACATGTGTGTGTGTGTGTGTGCGTGTGTGTGTGTGTGTGTGTATACACTATTGGGTTTGTTTCTCTGGAGAACCCTGGCTGATACAGATTTTGGTACTGAGAGTGGTTCTAGAGGATAGAATCTGAAGGATGAATTTCAAATTTGTTAATAAGTTTTTTGGAGTTTGTTCTGTAATCTGATTAGATGTGAAGGCCCTAAAAGCTGACTTCACTATCTGCAGTGGTAAAGAGGACACTGGTAGTCCCTGGTCTGGTATGGCAATAGGAATATACAAATATTACTATGGGATGCTTTGAATCAAATATTTACAAAAAGTAGGGCTCTGAATGATGATGGTTTGATACTGCAGAATATTTTAGTCAAACTAAGGAGTATAATAAGATTGGTTGGTTGTTCCTAACTGCAATAAATACACTGCGGGAAAGAAAGCCTTTACAATTTGAACTTATGGCTTCAAATTACCTGATAATGTGCCACAAAAATGATGTGAATTTTTCTATGTCCCCAAATAAAATCCTTATATCATGTAGCTGCAAGGCTAAAAATTCTGAGATCCAAACTCATGATAATATTTTTCAAGTAACTAAATTACAATGCAAATTGAATAACCAACATCACAGGTGACTTATCTTACAATAAGGGCATTGATTGAGAAATAATGTAATCCAGAAATTTGGAATGGGGATATGTAGGATGATCTCAATAAAGCTGGGGACATGAAATCTGTAAATTCTGCTAAGTCTTCATTACTAACAAAAGAAGCTCTTCCATCCCTAACTGGGGAGATTATCCCTGCTTTCCCTGAAAAACCTGTAATGACTTCCCCTTGCAAGGCTCTATTCATTTTCCTCAGGGTCTACTTTTGCCACCTGTTGTTGTTACTGAATCTATCACTGGACTCAAATCCCAGCAGGTCCCATAGGGTGAGGTACAAAGTATGATCCATGAGGAGGTATGTCACATATCAAAAGAACTGCAAGATTTTTCCAAATTATACAGGCATAAATTTGGGTAATATATTTAGGGATTAATATTAAAGGGTGATATTAGAGATATTGATGGAAGGAATATAAAGTTAGATCAGGCCAATTTTTAAAATATGGTACTTATAAGCAAAATTTCTGAATTTATTGTTGTAGCTTGAAGGGATAGAAAGGTTAGTTTGTACAGTTGGCAGGCTGGAATATCAACCAAAAGGTGACTTACACTAAATAAAATTGTATTGCCAGAACTGCACTGCTATGTTTAGAAGAAGATATACAAAAGCATAAGGAAACAGGAATGTTAGAGTGGATTTATCATTAAGACCTATTCATTTACCCTGGAGTATCTAGAGTTTACATTTTTTACCATAACTGTGAGAAACAAATTTGTGAAGTAAGCCCCAGCACCTTTGAAGAGTTCTACAGTCACTCTTCCATGTATGTCAGGATTTACACTAAGAAGACTTACCATCAAACAGGGATCCTTAAATGCCATAGGGATAATGACATCTTATGGTGCAAAGACCAGAGGATACCCACCCAATCACCCAAAACAAGGTGGGCACAGTTATTCCAATAAATTGTAGAATTAAAGCAGTGATTAAAGTATCTAACTTTTAGAGAGCTATAACATTGATTAGCTTTTCATGGTTTTCCTAGAAGGGAAATAGATGAGAAGTCTACTAAATTCTTACATGATCTGTATAAACAGAAAAGCCCTAGGTCAAGTGAGTAAAAGTCTCACTTGAATCATAAAAAGCAGAGAATTATGACCCTTCAGTCAATTCAAAGATGTGAGCCTATTTACAAATATAGAACTCCTTAAATGAAGAGGGTGCCTGGTCCTCTCAAAGAAGAACCAGTTACACCACCAAAATTTTATACTCTTAATCTTTCTCCCAGTCTTCCCCAAAGAAGCACATGAACTTTTACCAACAAGATTGTGCTCTGGGGGAAAAATATACTTTTTTTGGGAAATATTGGACAATTGCTCTAAACTGATACTAATTACCAAAATGTCACAGGTGTTTAATAGGAAGAGTAGGCACTTGGAGGTCAGGTGATTGACGGAGTTTTAACTCATGTCTGTGTCATAGTGGGTTCAATGGGTCTGCCAACACATCCTGTGGTTATTTTCTCAGTTCCACAATATATAATTATAATAAATTTGCTTAGCAACTGGCAAAATCTCCATGTTGCTTTCCTGATCTGTGGTGTAAGGTCTAGTAATGATGGGAAAGTCCAAGTGGAAGCCATTAGAAATGCCTCACCCTGGCAAAATAGTAAACCAAAAGCCATACCATATTTTTCAGTAAACCAAAAGCAATACCATATTTTTGGAGGGAATACAGACATTAGTGCCACTATTACAAACTTGAATAATGCAAAGCTGGTGATTTTTATCACATCCCCATTCATGTGCCTATTTGGCTTGTGCAGAAAAGACATGGATCTTGTAGAATGACAGTGGACTGTTATAAACTAAGCCAGGTGGGTGATTCCATTTTCAGCTAATATTCTAGATGTAATTTCATCGATTGAGCAAATTAACACATTTCATGCCACCTACTGTGCATCTATTAATCTGGCAGATGCTTTTCTTTTGCTGTCTGTTAGTAAAGAACACCAGAAGCAGTTTGCTTTCAGCTGTCAAGTCCAGCAAGGCTGGCAATACACCTTGACTTCCGTACCTCTGGAGTGTATAAACTCTCCAGCCTTATGTAATGATTTAATCTGCAGAGTCTTTGACCACCTTTTTTTTTCCATAAGACATTACATTGGTCCATATATTGAATAACTTGTGCTGAATAGACCTAAAAAGCAAGAAATAGAAACATACTAGACTTATTGTTAAGACATTTGGATGTCAGAAGGTGGAAAATGAATTTGACCAAAATGAGGAGGACTTTCATTTTAGTGAAATTTCTAGTGTTTCAGTGGCATATAGGATGTCTAGATATTCCTACTAATGTGAAGGATGAGATGTTGCATCTGATACTTTCTATAAATAAAAAAGTGAAACAATATTTAACATGCCTGTTTGGATTTTGAGGCAACATACTCATCATGTGGGTGTGCTACTCTGCTCCATTTACCAAGTGATCTGAAGGTTGCAGAATAAGAGAAAGCTCTGCAGTGGATTCAAGCTTCCATGTATATTGTTCTGCCACTTGGACATATGACTTAGCAGATCCAATGGTGCTTGAGGTATCAGTGACAGACACAGATATTCAGAGCTTATGTTAGGTTCCTACAAGTAACCCACAATGCATAACCTTAGGATTTTGAAATAAATCCCTGCTTGCCATTCTCTGTGGATAACCATTTACTTTTTAAAAAAGGCTTTTGGCTTCCCTTTAGGCTGTAGTAGACAGAATGCTCAATCCTGGGTCACCAAGTTACCATGTAACCTGAGCTTCCCCTAAAAAACTGGGTGTGTTCTGACCCAATAAGCCATAAAGTTTAATATGCATAGTAACCTATCATCAAATGGAAGTAGAATATATGAGATCAGGCTGGAGCAGAACCTGAAAGTTCAAGTAAGTTACATGAGAAAGTGGCTCAAATGCCCATGGCTCCAACTCCTGCTACATTACCTTCTTTCTGCAAGCTCACATCTATAGCCTCATGGAGAATTCTCTATGACCAGTTGACCGAGGAAGAGAAAACTTGAGCCTGATTTACAGATGGTTTAGATAGTTTAGCACGATACAAGAGCATCATGCAAAAGTGAACAGCTACAGCACTCTAGCACCTGTCTGGGATATTCGTGAAGGGCAGTGGTGAAGGAAAATCTTCCTAGTAGATAGTATTTGGGGCACTGCATTTGGTTGGCCATTTTTCTTGAAAGGAGAAATGGCCAGAAGCATTATTATATATTGATTCATGGGCTGTGACCAATGGTTTAGTTAGATGACAAGAAAGTCTGGGAAAGTCTGGGAAATAGGTATGTAGCTAGATCTCTCTGAATAGAGAAAATGATGTAAATATAGATTTGTCTCGTGTGAATGCTAACTAATAGGTGACTTCTGCAGAAGAGGATTTTAATAATTAAGTCGATACCTCAATGACCATGGACCCAGTCTATGGATAACAGTCAGCCTCTTTTTCCAGCCATTCCTATTATTTTCTAATGTGTTCATAAACAAAATGACCATGGTGACAGGAGAGGAGGTTATACATGGGCTTAGCAACATTGACTCCCACCCACTAAGGTTGACCTGGTTAAGGCCTCTGCTGAATTCTCAATCTGATAGCAGCATGGCATCATTCCTGGGAGTCATCAGTCAGCTACCTAGTGCCAAGTTGATTACATTTGACCACATCCATTATGAAGAAAGGGCAGTGTTTTGTTCTTACTGAAATAGATGCTTACTCTAGATATAGATTTGCCTGTCCTGCATACAGTGCTTCAAAACTACCATCTGTGGACCTTTAGGACGCTTTTCCCCAAAAAATGACATTTCAAAGGGCATTATTTCTGATCAAGGAAATCTCATTACTGAAAATGAAGTTCAACAATGAGTCCATGCTCATGGATTCACTGATCTTACCACGTTCCCTGCTGTCCTGAAGTATCTGGCTTATAGATTGATGGAATGACTTTTTAACTACTTAGTTATAGTGCAAGCTAACTGGCAATACCTTGCAGAGCTGGGGAAATGTTCCTCAGGAGGTTGTTTAAGCTCTAAATCTGTATCCAAAATACTGTGTTGTTTCTCCTCTAGTCAGGATTCGTAGGTCCAGGAATCAAAGGATGGAAATGGTAGTGGCACCTCTATTATCCCTAGTCATTCATTAGCAAAATGTTTGTTTTCTGCCCCAATGATTTTATTATTTGCTGGCTTATAAGTCTTAGACAAAAAGTAAAGAATACATCCACCAGGAAACATTCAACAAAGATTCAATTGGAGTACAAGTTAAGACTGAAACTCAGCCACTTTGGGATCTTAATGAATTTGAATCAATAATTAAAGGGAACTACTGTATAGGCTGGGGCTGTAGAATCTGATCACCAATGGAAAGCTGGCCTGCAGCTACACAATGGAAGTAAGGAAGAGTGTGTCTGGAATTTAGGGTATCCCTTAGGAAATCTCTTAGTATTACATATTCTGTTATCAAATTTATTAGAAAACTAAAACAAAATAATCCAAGCAAGATTACCAATGGCCCAGAGTCTTCAGAGATGAAGGTTTGGTTCACTCCTCCATGCAAAGAGGAGTGAAACCAGCTGAGGTCGTTGATGAGTTAAAAGGGAATACGGAATGGGTGGTGCGGGAAGGTAGTTATAAATATCAGATATGACCATATTATCATTTGCAGAAATGAGGACTGTAATTGTTATGGATATTTCTTTAGTTTGTTACAAATATCTTTGCATAACGTTTCTCTGCAAATATCTTTGCTCTTTCTTACCCCCTGGTCATATAACATTAGTATATTAACAATAGTTTTACACCATAGTATTTAAATTACAGGATATCAAGAGAGAAGTGTGAGCATCACTAAAAGACTTGGATTCTTCTTTTTGGAGAAAGGGTTAGTGCATTTTTTGTTGTACACAGGATGTATCAGTTTAAGTGATAATATGATTTTGTCATTGTATATTTTTGTAGAGTAACTATGGTATAAAGATACAGGTATAAACACCAACTTGACAATAGGTGGTCTTGATGGTTAATTTTCTGTGTCAATTTGGCTAGAGTACCCAGTTATTTAGTCAAACACTATTCTTAGTATTTCTATAAAGATATTTTGTAGAAATAGTGAACACCCACAACCAGTTAACTTTAAGCAAATCGACATATTCTGAATAGTTTGGGTGGGCCTCATCTAATCAACTGAAGGCCTTAAAAGCAAAAACTGAGATTTCCTGGAGAAGAAGAAATTCTCCCTCAAGACTGAAGCATTAACTCCTGCCTGAGTTCTGTTGGATCTTACTGGTTCTGTTTCTCTTGGGAACCCTTACTGAGATTGAGGAAGTATGCACGTTTATATCTATGACTGAAAAAGCCATATTTTCTTTTTGATTCAGAAATTACTTATTTAAATTAAAAAAATTGTCAAGACGGGGTCTTGCCATGTTGTCTAGGCTGGTCTTAACCTCCTGGCCTTAAGCAATTATCCCCCTTCAGCCTCTCAAACTGTTCAAATTGCAGGCATGAGCCACTGTGCCCAGCTCAGAAAATGCTTCCAACACAAGAAGGTAATGCAATTGCAAGAAACACTAAAGACCAAGGAATCCTATTATATTCTTTCCTACTCATGTTATTTCTCTGTATTAGCCAACCATTCTTAAGATGATTACATAGAAGGAAAAAAAAGATGGGAAAATTCATAGTTTATTTTCCTTTTAGTCCCCCTTATTAATTAGTATGCTAAAGGTGGAGAGTGTTTGGATAAAGTGTGCATATTAATACATGAAATACAGAGTTCAGTCAGTTTCTTGCAGCATGTCCACTGTTCTGGTAAGAACAAACTATATATACATGTACATGCTATGAAATGTGAATTGTTTTCGTTCGGTAATGTTGAACATCAATTAAATACTCTCCAATTTGCATTTGAAATAGGCATTGGCAAATATAAAGATGAAAAGCAAAATTTATGCTAATAATTTATTTTTTTCTTTATTTTTTTATTGCCCTAAGAAGGAATACTGTACTCTTTACCAGTCATTTCCATTCTCATCTCCCTCCGACTCCTGGCAACCACTAATTTTTCTTTCTTTATGGATTTACCTATTGTGGACATTTCATATATAAGGAATCATACAGTCTTTTGTGAGGGGCTATTTTTCACTTAGCATAATGTTTTCAAGGTAAATTCATGTATTCACATGTATTAGTACTTCATTCACTTTTATAGATGTATAATATTCAATTGTGTAGATTCACCACATTTTATTTTTCCGCTAGTCAATTGATTCATATTTGTGTTGTTTCTATTTTTGGCTATTATGATCATTTATGTGTAAGTGTACAAGTTTTTGCATGGACATATGTTTTAAATTCTCTTGCGTATAAACCTAAGAGTGAAATTGCTGGGTCATACATAACTCTATACTTAATTTCTTCAGTAACAGTAGAATTGCTTTCCACATTGGATACACCTTTTTACAATATCACCAAGAATTTATGAGGGCTCCAATTTCTCAACATTCTGGCAAAATTTTATTTTCTGTATTTTTTCATTAAAGCCACTCAGTGGGTGTAAAGTGGCATCCTATTATAGATTTAATTTGCATTTCTCAAATGACTAATGATATTAAGCAACTTTTATATGCTTATTTGCTATCAATATATCTTCTCTACAGAAATGTATATTTAGAACATTAGCCCATTTCTATTTGTTTTTGATTTTTTTTTAATTTTAAAAATTTTGTGCATAGTAGGTATACAGTAAGTATATATATTTATTGGGTATGTGATATGTTTTGATGTAGGCATGCAATGTAAAATAAGCACATTATGGAGACTGCTTAGCCATTTTCTCAAGCATTTATCCTTGGAGTTACAAAAAATCCAATTATATTTTTTATTTAAAAATATACAATTAAGTTATTATTAGCTATAGTCACTCTATTGTGCTATCAAGTAATAGGACTTAGTCTTTCTTTCTATTTATTTTTCCTATTAGCCATCCTTACCCCGCCATCCCCTGTTACCCTTCCCAGCCTCTGGTAACCATCTTTTTACTCTATTTGTTATATTTTTATTTTTGAATTATAAGAATACTTTATATTCTGAATATTAGTTTCTTATCAGGTATGTGATTTGCAAATATTTCATGTCATTTTGTATGTTGTAATATCACTTTCTTAATGCTATCAATAATTTTCAGTGCTGAACTTTTTATTAATAATTATCATGTAACTCAATTTATCTCTTTTTCCTTTGTTTTTTGTGCTTTTGGTGTCCTATTTAAGAAACAATTACCTAATCCAAGGTTGTGAAGATTTACTTTTATGTTTTCTTCTAAGAGTTTTATAGTTTTAACTTTTACATTAGGTGTATAATACATTTTAAGTTAATTTTTAGTATGGTATAAAGAGAAGGTTCAAGCTTATTCTTTTGCATACGGATATCTAGTGGCCCCAGCATCATTTGTTGAAAACACTACTTTCACTATTTTCTCCATTAAATTGTTTTAGCATCTTTGTCAAAAATAGACAAATCAGCTGATCGTGGATAGACACATGAAATTTATTTTTGGACTCTCAATTCTATTTTATTTATCTATATGTCTATCAATATGCCAGTACCACACTCTCTTAAATATTGCAGCTGTGTAGTACCTGCTGAAATCTGGAAATGTGAATGTTCTCCTTGGACATGGTGTATAGTCATATTGATAATGTTGCTCAATTACTTTTCTTACCATTTTGGTGAATATTTTGTGTTTATATTCATAAGACATATTGGTCTTTAGTTTTACTTTTTTTTATATCTTAACCTGCTTCCGGTATTGGGGTGGCTTCATAAAATGATTTTAGTGGCTTCATAAAATGACTTGAGTAGCATTCTTTCCAGTTCTATTTTTTTTTTAAAGTTTGTGAAAGTTTAGTATTAATTCTTCTTTAAATGTTTTGAGGATGTAACCTGTAAATACATCTAGGTTTGTGTTTTATTTCTAAGATATTTTTAAAAATTATAAAACTCATCTCTCTACTTATTGTAGGTTTATATAGATTTTCTGTTCCTTCATTAGTTTGTCCTTTTTGGAATTTGTCCATTTAATTTATCTAATTCGTCAGCATATATTTTGTTGTTCATAATATTTATATTTCCTTATAATCTTTTTTAATTTCTATAAGTTGGTAGTAATGTTCCCTCTTTCATTTCTGATTTGTGTGAATTTAATATTCTTTTTTCTTCTTGTCAGTCTATCTAAAAGTTTTTAGTTTTTCTTCCTTTTTTAAAAAATTTGAGATGAAATTCAAAATAAACACCCATTTTAAAGTGATCAATTCACTGGCATTGAGTACATTCACAATGTTATACAACAACCTCTTCTATGTGGTTTCATAATATTTTAATCACTCCAAAATAAAACCCCACACCCACTAAGTAGTCACTCTGCACTCCTCTTTCCCCTTACCCCTTATGTTTTCTATTTTTATACATTCACATAATCTGAATATTTTACATAAATGGAATCACATGCTATGTTATTTTTGTGTCTGTCTTCTTTCTCTTGGCATGATATTTTTGAAGTTCATCAATATTTTATGGGTTTGCCAATTTTGTTGATTTTTTCAAAAGTTTCTTTTGGTTTTCTTGATTTTTCTCTATTTATATTCTCTATTTTTCTGCATTTGTACATTTTCTTCTTCCTTTTGATTGCATTAAGTTCAGTTTGCTCCTCTATTTCTGATGTGTTAAGGTTGAAAGTTATGTATTTGACATCTTTATTCTATTTTAAAATACGCATTTTCAGCTATATATTTTCCTATAAACTTCGCTTCAGATGCAACCTGTAAGTTTTGGTGTGTTGTGTTTTTATTTCCATTAATCTCAAAGTACTTTGTAATTTCTTGTGATTTTTTTTTTTTGACTCATTGGCCATTTAGGAATATGTTGTTTAACCTTCACATATTTGTGAATTTTCCAAATTTTCTTTCTGTTATTGATTTCGATTCTTTTAAATTAATTGTGGCTTATTTTCTGATCTACAATATAGTCATTTGCACTTGAGAAGAATATGTATTCTGCTGTTATTGGGTGCAGTGTCCTTTAAATATCTATTAAATCTACTTGAATTATGGTGTCATTCAAGTCTTCTATTTTCTTGCTGATCTTCCATTTAGTTGTTTTACCCATTACTGTAAGTGGGGGAATAAAGTCTCCAACTCTAGCTGGAGTTGCTGCATTGTCTATTTATCCCATCAATTCTGTTCATTTTTGCTTCAGGTATTCTGGGGTTCTGTGGTTAGGTGGATATGTTTATCATTTTTTTTCTATGGATGGGTTGATTCTTTTATCATCTATAGTAATAATTTTGTCTTAAAATCTCCTTGTCTTACATTGTTATAATCACTCTAGCTCTCTTATGATTGCTGTTTGCATGGAATATACTTTTACTCACTTTTACTCTCAAAGTGTTTGTATGTCTGAATCTAGAGAATGTCTCCTCTAAATAATATATAGTTGAATCTTGTCTTTTAAAAAGAATCCATTCTGATAATTCCTTCCTTTTGAATAAATTATATAGGTGAATCAAAGGTGGTTTCTGTGCATTGGCCTCTAGGTTGTTTATTCACTGCAGGCTGAGACATGTTAGCTTTTAGCTCAAAAGCCAACTGGCACCAAACAGTTTTTTACAAATCAGTGATTTTTAAACACAGTCTAAACACATTTTTAGCCCTTTAGAGACTCTCTGCTCTGTATAGCCCACAAAATTGCACCCAACATTCTGCTAGCAGCAGACGAGATAAGCCCCAGGACATGAAGACTTCAAAGAGGCTGTTGCCCTTCAGAACTCTCTGGTACAGAGACTCCTGCTATGCTGATGAGTTAAGACACATAAACACATAAGTCCTTCTCTGATACTCTGCCCCTTGGAAAGTTCCTTTGTCCTTTTCTTAGTAGCCTTTCTAATGCCTTAGCCTCTGGACAGGCTGTTGTTATGAGGGATTTTCCCCACAGATTTCTATCTATCATTTTTCCCCTATATATTTACTGTCATTTTTTGTTCTTCTCTTCCATCTTTACTACTTTCTTTAGTATTAAGTAAATATTTTAGTGTAACATTTTATTTTAAAATTAATTCCTGGAATTGCTCTAGAACTTACAATATACACGTTAACTTGTCAAAATCTACTTCACATTTATACTAACAGTGCCAATGAAATAGAAACTTTAATAACATATAGCTCTATTCACTGCCCCTTTCATGTTATTATTGCTATCTATATGTAATTATATATATTATAAACCCAATAATATTATTATTACTTTGCATAATTTCTCTGTATATAATTTGGAAAAGTTTAGTGAAGAAAGTAAAACAAGTATAAATTTATAGGTTTTTTTACATTAACCTTCTTATTTAACCTTTCTAGTTCTGTGGAATAGAGTTACTATCTGGTATTATTTTTAAATTTTTCAATACAGCTGTTCTGCCAACTACTTCCTTTGATATTTTATTGTCAAACATATTTTTATATATTTTTAGCTTTTCAATGAAATTTACTGCCTGTTGTTTATGAAATTACTTTTTTAAATCAGTTAAGAGAAGAATAAATATGCAATTATAGCAACTTGTTTAATTGCCTACATAATTGCCTTTGCTGGTGCTTTTTGTTTTTTGTGTGAATTTGGACAAATGGTTGCCATCGCTTGCACTAAACCTGAAATCTTCCCTCAATAATATTTTAAAGCTAGGTTTGCTGATGAAAAATTTTCTTGCTTTTATTAATCTAGGAATGTCTTTATTTTGCCTTTATTTTGGAAATACAATTTTTCTGGATATAATATTCTTGATTTGTTTCCAGCACTTTCAATATGTTGTCCAACTTACTCTGGTCTCTATCGTTTTTAAGGAGAGATCAGCTATTACTCTTATAAGTTTACCTTTGATAGACTAAATCTAGCCTAAAGCGGCCTCTTTACATATTCTAAGTTCTACCTAAAGGTTTCTCTGTACATAGTGAACTGTAACTGAAGTGGGTGTGTAAGCAGACTGTAACTTATTCATTTGCCAATCACCAAATTTTGGCCAATCAAAGGTAGCCAACTGTTCAAACTGTGTTTAAATAAGGCAAACACCAGTCTGTAACCAATTCTGCTTTTTCTGTATCTCATTTCCATTTTCTGTACATCACTTTCCTTTTTCTGTCTATAAATCCTCTTCCATCATGTGGCTACACTGGAGTCTCTATGAGCCTACTCTGATTTTCGAGGCTGCTTGATTCATGAATTATTCTTCGCCCAATTAAACTCTGTTAAATTTGATTCACTTAAGGTTTTTCTTTTAACAAATTGTGTCAGAAGTGAGATTTGAAGTAAAGATTCTAGCAATCACCAAGAGCATGGAGCGATCAAATGAGATTCTTGCCAGACCCACTGCATTCCTTATTTTTTGTAGGATTGTGGGTTAATTATCTTAAATTCTGAAGCTCCATCAATTTGTGTTTGAGGTATCTGAGTTTGTTTGAGCAAATTTTTTATCCAAACTGAGTTTAAAATTTACAACAGAAACAGGAGGAGAGAATTTGATTCAGGAATTAACTGGCTTGCATCCAGTTAGAGGCTTCAAATATCTGACAGGGTCAGACAGAAACTGGTAGTAAATAAGAATCCTGCAGGGGGTACAAACTTCACATTTTGGAAATTCACAGAGACTTTTGTGTTCTACCCCCTTGTTTCTTTTTCTTGCATGCTTAAGTTGGGGGAAAAATATATTAGCTAAGTTGATCAAGGAGATCTGAGAACCAAAGTCAATATTCAAATAAAAATGAGATCCTTAATTTCTAAGGAACTGAGTACTCTACCTTCTGGCTTATACATGTGTAATTATTAGTTTCTGGAAACAGCAAATACTTACATAAATGGCAAAAGCTTACTAAATGTAATTTAAAATTATAGTGGAACACTTCATATGAGCAACGCTGCACTTTAAAAGTGCATTTAAAAATAAGAGCTCCTGAATTCACCTCATATTCACCTCATTCAGGGATGCCTATTGATGTGCAAAAGCTTCTAAAAAGATTTCAATATTTTTACTGCTTTAAAAAATAATTTATAAAAGGCAAATAAAAAGATTAAGTGACTAATTGACAAGAAAAATTAAATGCTAATCTTTTGGCTTAATTACCATCCCTCCCCAAAGATGAAAAGAAAGCTATCCTAGATAAAGTGTTTATGAAAGATAGGCCCTCAGATAAAGTAAGCTTGCTTCTTTTTCAGATCTGTCCATGCTACATCCTGGCATAGAGAATACTTTATTTGCCCTATTCTTTAATGGGCTCTACTCTGAATTCAATAATTTTAGCTAAGAATCAGTAGCAAAGTTAAAAAGACTATCTATCAAAAAAAAATATGCCTCTCTGGTATTTAACTGGATATCTTTAAACCCTTTTGCAAAAGAAATTTAAATCTATAAAGGATATCTCCACTTGTAATGGATTTAAATACCCTTACAAGTGGAGATAGCCTTTATAGATGTAAATTATTGTATTTCTAATACCCTTACCCTTAAGAGTTTCTAATACCCTTAATGGTAATACCAGTAAATATTAATCTAATATTAATTAGATGGCATTACCATCTAATACCCATTAAGGGTATTAGAAATTCTTATCATTGTTTTAAATTTACATATCTAGTCATAATATTGTTTAAGGTGATGTTTTGGCCATCTTGTCTTAACTAAAATTTTACTTACACCATTTTCTAGTTGTGTTGACCAAATGATGATACAATATTTAGGCCTGAGGTCTTAGCTCTGTGCTTTTGAGACGTAAATTGTCTACCTTGTTTCACCTAACAATGGTCTCTTCAGAAATGCAAATTTAGGATTGCTTAGCTAACTATTGTTTAGATCAACGAAAAATGTAATTGGAATACTGATAATCTGAATGGGGAAAAAAACTAAGAGTGGGCAAATGAGAATCCTTTATGAAGCTATTAAGATCTGCTTCAATTTGTGTGTTTGCATGTCTATGTATGTTACGTGTATTTTATAATATTTGATATATAAAGCTAGATTTTTAAGTTGTTGGCAAAGTAACAACAGCTTCAAATTATCAATTAAATATAATTTTATACTTGCTTGATATGACTGTGAGCTTATGTTTTGTGTCTTGAGCTTCTGGATTCAGGGGCCTGTATAGGTGACCACAGTAAAGTCTGGAGATATGTTCTCAGTGGCTAGACCAGCACTTACAAGTCAGAATTAAACCCAATATGGCTCCTTCTTCCCTGCCCCAGCTTTGTCTCCTGGCTATTCTGAGAGAGGTTTGATCTTCCAGGCATTCTTTTGACAGCTCTCTCTTCTGTTGTCAGCTCCACACCAGATATATAAATTCAGAGCTAAGAGAGATCCTGCCATCTTGGATGCTACATGGCTACTTAAAACCCAGGATGACTGGGGAAGATATTAGGAAGGGTATTGCATCATATTTTTCAAAATTCTTTTCAGTAATTTTAAATGATAAAGTCAGGACATGTTAAGTAATAGATAATCATAAAATGTCTGAGTCATTTATAAGTTAAAATACTGAAATATTATTTTTTGAGATGGAGTTTTGCTCTCGTTGCCCAGGCTGGAGTGCAATGACACTGTATTGGCTCACTGCAACCTCTGCCTCCTGGGTTTAAGCAATTCTTCTGCCTCAGCCTCCCTAGTAGCTGGGATTACAGGCATGCAACACCACACCCTGCCAATTTTGTACTTTTAGTAGAGACGGTGTTTCTCCATGTTGGTCAGGCTGGTCTCAAACTCCCGACCTCAGGGGATCCACCCACCTCCGTCCCCCAAAGTGCTGGGATTGAGCACTTTGTGGGTATGAGCCACTGAGCCCCACTGAAATATTAATTATGAAACATGAGTTTAAGTTTATATACCTCGAAAGGTTATTTTATTATCATATATAAAAGCTAATTATATTTAGATCTGTTAACAAATAAAAATTTGTAAGAATAAATTTCAAATAAATTTTGAAATGGTTTTCCTCTATAAATACTGATATAAAACAGTTCAAAATTACTTTCTAGAAAATATGATAACTAAGAGTTAATGTAGTTAATATATGTAGTTAAAACTGCTAGATGTAAGAAAATTCTGTATAGTGTATAAACAAAAGTAAGAAATGCTTTTGGTAAGGAAAATTATAAAGTCATGAAAATGATTGTTTGTTAAAAAGTTTCTCTATAGTTTGAAGTTACTTAAAGGGTATTTCAAATCAAATGATAAAAACGCTATAGATAAACCTAAAATGTACAAAGTTAAAAAAGGAGAATTTTAAAAATTTAGAGAGAGTATAAAAGATTTATGGAAATCTCATGTAGTTAAAAGATGACAGATTTGATAGACTTATTTATAAGGTTTTATTAAAATTAGATTTAGTACTGATAATATACTAATACAAAATAAAATTTGGTTTTATCTTTGGAAAAAGGATTTCATGCATTTCTAACAAGAAAGTAAAATATTTTGTTCACCTTCTGGGTAAATTGCAAAAAATAAAAATAAAAAAGAGAAAAAAAGACATATTCTGTCTTATGCTGCCTTTCTCAGGTGCTTTGTTTGGAAACCTGTGTCTCCTCTATCAAAGAGTAAAGTTTTTCTCTCTTAAAAAAATCTTATTAACAGTTTAGCTAAATGAATGACTATTGCTTTTTGGTTACCTACAATCCTATTTTGGTCAAGTGTTTTAAACCTTTAACATATTTGACAGGCTTCCCAAAATCAAATTTCAATTTTAAAATTAAGTCATTTTTTGACCTTTAAATTTGGAATGCTACAGAGTGCCCCTGCAGCATTCAGAAGATTGACAAACAGGATTATTTAATATGTTAGATTTTATGGGAAACATTGTCAAATAAATTAAACCTTCCTTGAGTTATATTTTAATGAAAATGTTATTAATATGTTCCAATATTGTATAGGATTCTGAAAATCCTGATATGTCTGGGTATATGCTATCACTCAGAACCATGGTTATGCTAAATTATTATAGGCCACAGAAATAACCAAATTTCCTGGTCAATTGTACCTTTATGACTATTTTGTTATTTCTACAGTTAATTGCTTATTACTTACTAATTATGATTCCATTTCTTAAAACTTCACAAGCAAGCAAAATGCTAGATTACTGTGTCTTCAACGAGGTTCATGAAAAGAATGAAAAGGACCCTGACAAGCACTCTTAAACACAGGTTTCTGATAATTAGGATCATGTTATTTGGATGGGGTAAGGATTCCTGAAACTTTTATGAAGAGACTCACTGGTTTATAAAACTCCAAAGCCAGATGAAAATCTGGCAAAGTATTTAAACATCAACAAAATACTTTGCCAGATTTTCATGCTGAATTATCCAATACTGAAATTGTTTAGATATACAATTCAAATAAACTTCATGGTTCAAGTCAAATTTTCTCAGTGCTACGTACCTAAATTGGAGGAAAACAAAATCTGGTTGGTTTTAGGACCTATCTGCTTCCTCAGAGTTTCAGTTTGATTGTGTCACATTTAGCATGAGTGATTCCATTTAAGTTGGATCTGATATGTTGGGGCCTAGTGCATGAGCTTCATCCAAAAAAAATGGCCTCTCATAATTTTATTTAACAATTTCCCCATCTTGTTCAAGTTCTCACTTAGGTGAGAGTGTAAACAAAGTTAGAGTCTTCATACCGCTATTAGTTACCATCATTTTGGGTTTCTGGTCTCAGCAGGTAATTCATTGATTACAGTCCTCATACATTTCTTTGAGTTTTCGTCATTCCATTTGAAGAGATACCATTTAACATTCTAGAGATGACTGCATGTAAACATTCAAAACTTTAGAGAGAATACAGTGTACCAGGGAGACTATTATTATGACTATCAGGAGGATAATACCAAGAGTTTGAAGTATCCTCCTTAGCAGAGGTTTCCATGAACCAAAACAACTAAAATAAAACATATCAAAGAATTAGCTAGATATACTCCTTTAACCAAGAAGACTGTTCATTAATTCACCTACAAATGAATCACTGTAATACCCAATGTGTTCCTCCATGTGAAATCTGTTAAAAGGAAAGCCTAATGCAAATTAAATATAACAGAGTTTAATTGAGCAAAGAGCAATTCATGAATCTGGTGGCCTATTGAACCAGAGTAGGCTCAGGGAAACTCCAGTGTAGCCACGTGGTGGAAGATGTATGGACAGGAAAAAACAAAGTGACGCACAGGAAATGGAAATAAGATACAGAAACAGCAGGATTGGTTTCAGCCTGCTGTTTGTCTTATTTGAACATGGTTTGAACAGCTAGCTGCCTTCGATTGGCAAAACTCAGTGCTTGGCACAGGAGTAAATTACAGTCTGTTTACGCATACAATTAGGGTACCCTCCTCTATGTACAAAGAAACCTTTAGGCTGAACTTAGATTATGTAAAGAGGCAACCTTAAGCTCAACTTCATTTACAAGTTGTCCCCTTTTGATCATCCTCTCAATTTTTATATATTGACCAAATTTTTTCACATTGATGGCACTCTGAAACCCTGCACTATTGTGACAAATTCAAATTTTGTTTCAAAGTCCATTGAAAAATAGCAGAACAATGGGTTTTATAAGGTGGGAACAAGGACGTTAGATAAATCTTTAATAAGAGTTAGAGGACCTCCTTGTGTCAGAATCTCCTGTTTACATGAGAAAAACAAAACCTGGTCTGTTTTAGGACCTATCTACTTTTTTAAAGTTTCAGTTTATGTCACATTTAACATGAGTGACTTCATTTTGATGTGATCTGGCCTGTTTTGGCCTAATACATGAGCTCAGTCCAAAACAATGACCTCCTATAATTTTGTTTAACACTGTACATATGGTTTTCAAAAGTTTGACAATGAAATTGTCTCTTTCTATTTCATTCTATTTCTTCTGTTTTTGCATATCAATTGATCCATCTCGTTCATTGATTCTATTTTTCTTTTTTTCCCATCAGGGCCTCACTCTGCCACACAGGCTGGAGTGCAGAGCAATGAATGCAGATCACTGCAGCCTTGACCTCTGAGGCTCAAGTGAGTCTCCTGCCTCAGCCTCTCAGTAGCTGAGACCATAGGCATATGCTAGTACACTTGTCTGATTTTTTTTTCGTAGAGAAAAGGTCTTATCATGTTTCCCAGCCTGCAGTTCATTAATTCTTTCTTCTGTATAATTATATCTCCTGTTGAGCTCCCCTGGTGAATTTTCATTTAGTTTTTAAACTGCAGAGTTTCTATTTGATTGTTATGCATTATCTCTGTCTCTATATTCTGTATTTACTGAGCCATTGTTCTCATACTTTAATTCTTTAGACATAGTTTCCTGTAGTTTATTGAATATATTTATGACACCTGATAGCTGTCTTTGTCTTCTAAGCCTGACGTCTAGGCTTCCTCATTGGGCAATTTCTAC
>NW_016107525.1:3545472-3588460 GCF_001604975.1 Cebus imitator
TTCCTCTGTATTGGCCATACTTTACTGTTTCTTTTTCATGCCTCATACTTTTTTTGTTGATTACTGGATATTTTAGTAACTTGAATACTCGTCCATCCCATTCACCACTGGGGAGTGTTGTTATTGTTTGATTGGAATATTTATTTATTTGTTTCATGACTTGGCAGAACTAATGTTGTGAAATTAATTTACCTCACAGTGTGTATGACCTCTGACAACCATGTTCAAAATGTTTTTTCGTGTTTTTATATTATATCCTAGTTATCTAACCTAGTTATCCTGGTTACCTAAGCCCTGTGTCGCCATAAGCCTCTTATTGGTCAAAGGTTGTGCTTAAGCTGCCTTTCTGGTTATATTTTTGTCTTTTACCATTGGGTATGTGAGTGGGTTGGAGAATGCTATTCAGGGAGTTTTTGGTTTTTGCCCCATGTTCCGTAATAGACCAATAAATTATTTTTTCATGAAAGGGTGCAACTTCAGGCATCACATAATTTTCCAAACAGCCCAGGATGCATCTGATTTCATATTTTTCTTTGGATTTCTTGGAGTTGCTCCTGAATTCAAGGAGCTTATTGTTCAGGCACTGTTTGATAAATGATTGTGGCTTAAGTGCCTAGTGCCAGGGAGATTTTTCAACCTTCGTTGATTGATCTATGTATGACTTGGGAAATATTTTCAAGTCTGCCTACATAATTTTTCTGTTGGCCCTTAGTGGGCGTAGCCTGGGTATCACTTGTGCACAGACTTCCTGACTCCTAGCATTGCCTGTGGTCCCAGGAGGGGCTTTCTTGACTGTCTTTTTTATTATTCCCTCTGTTAAACTTCTTACTTATCTGATATTTGACTTGCTACTAGTATAATGGAGATAGGATTGCCCTTGTAACTGCTCTCCACCAAGATCTACATTGTTTTTGATTATGCCATTAGGCATGAAGTTCTTCCTTGTTCCATATAAAGTCAGTCCTCTCAGACATAACTGCAGAGTTCTTTTTCCTTATGGCCTATTTTTTATCCTAGGAAGAATCTCTGCTCCACTGAACCAGAGCTGGGGGTGGGGACAGCAGCCTGCTTCTGCTAAAGTGTCACTCTGCTCTTTGATCAGATGCTGGGAGTTGTGGTAAACCTTGGTCTTCTTGTCTTGACTCTCCCAGCATAAAACCTCAACCCTGTCAGAGATCTGGGGTTGGTGTAATTAAAGCCCAGTACTGTCTATCTGCTGTGCCTTGAGGCAGAGCTTCTTACCCTCCAAGTGAAGTCTGTGTGGAAGAAGAAACCCTCAGACCTCTTATTTGGGTTTTCCTGGAATAGAGCTTCTACAGCATGTAACTGGAAGGTGGGAAATGCCAATAACCTACACCCTCCTAAGAAAAAATGTAGCTTTAGACATGGGAAGAGAAGGAGAGTGAGCCCCATCTTTTTGGCTACAAAAGCATGGGGTACAGTGTCTATAACATGGACACAGAGGTGGAGGAAATAGATTGTCCATGGCTAAAATGCAAGAATTCTCACTATTTTACTAAGATCTAGTAGATTTTCTTGAATGCATGTTTCTCCATCTGGTGTAGCTCTTAGGACAATTTTTTGGAAATATTAATTAATTTTAAAATCGTTTTCTCCGGTTAAATTGTTGTTTATTATATGCTGTATTTCTCACTCCAACAGTCTGGCAGTTGATCACAATAGATTGTTTTTTTACATTGCACCCTTACTAAATTAATTTATTAGTTCTAGTAGCTACTTTTGTGTGAATGCCACCAGCTTTTCTGCAGAGACATTCATATCATCTTCAAAGAAAAATTGATTTGCTTCTTCTTTTCTAATATTGTATTATTTTTATTTCTTTTTCTTGCTTATTTTTTTTTCTGGCAAGAACATCCAGTACAATATTGCATAGACGTAGGAGAGCAGGCATCTTGTCTCATTCCTGGTCTTAATGAAATGATTTAGTCTATAACCATTAAATGCAATGTTAGCTGCAATTTTTTTGTATGAGGCCTTTCTTCATCATGTTGAAGAAGTTTCTTTTCTTTTTTTCTCAATTGGCTGAGAAGTCTTTTTTTAAAAACGAGTAGTGGTTACCGGATATTTTCAAATGCTTTTTCTGAGTCTATTGAAGTAATAATATGATTTTGTTTTCTTTAATATGGTAATATGTTTTTCTAATATTAAAGCAGCCTTGCATTCTTGGGGTAAATACCACTTAGTCATGTTATATTATACTTGACTTTTATCAATTTTATTGGTCTTCTTAATGGAAATTAAAAAAAAAATCTTTCTCTGGTATCTATTTTATGGCTTCCTGTTTTGATCTTTACTATTTTCTTTCTTGCTTTATTTTAGGTGTAATTTCCTCTTCCTTTTCTAGTTTCCAAAAGTAGAAAGTAAAGTCTTTAGTTTGCAATTTTTCTACTATTTTTTTTTATTTTCTATTTTTTTGTTATTTTTTATTTTTGTGGCTACATAGTGGGTGTGTATATTTATGGGGTAAATGAGATGTTTTGATACAGGAATGCAATGTGAAATAAGCACATCATAGAGAATGGGGTATTCATCTCCTCAAGCATTTATCATTTGAGTTAAGAACAATCCAATTATACTCTTTATTTTTAAATGTACTGTTATTATCCACTATTATCCTATTGTGCTATCAAATAGTAGATTTTATTCATTCTATTTAACTACTTATTGTGCCCATTAACCATCCCCACCTCTACCTCCCCAGCCCCTGACTACCCTTCCTAGCTTCTGGTAACCATCTTTCTACCATTCATGCCCATGAGTTCGTTTTCAATTTTAGAATTCACAAATAAGTGAAAAAAAAATGTAGTGTTTGTCTTTCTGTCCTTGGCTCATTTTACTTAACATAACAATCTCCAGTTTCATTCATGTGGTCGCAAATGACAGGATCGCATTCCGTTTTATGGCTGACCAGTACTCCAATATGTATATATATATTTCATTTTCTTTATTGATTCATTTGTTGATGGTCACTAAGGTTGCTTCCAAATCTTAGCTATTGTAAACAGTGCTGCAACAAACATGGGAGGGCAGATATCACTTTCATGTACTGAATTCCATTCTTTTGGGTATATACCTAGCAGAGGAAGTGCTAGATCATAAGGTAGCTCAATTTTTAGTTTATGGGGAAACTCCAAACTCTTTTCCATAGTGGGTATACTAATTTACATTCCCATCAACAGTGTACAAGGGTTCCCTTTTCTATGCATCCTCACCAGTATTTATTATTGCTGTCTTTGGCATATAAGTCATTTTAACTGCGATGAGATGATATCTCATTATAGTTCTGACTTGCATTTTATTGATGATCCATGAGGTTGAACACATTTTCATATGCCTGTTTGACATTTGTATGTCTTCTTTTAAGAAATGTCTATTCAAACATTTTGCTCATGTTTTGATCAGATCATTAGATGTTTTTCCTACACTTATTTAAGCTCCTTATACAGTCTCATTATAAATCACTTTTCAAACGGGTAGTTTGCAAATATTTTCTCCCATTCTGTGGGTCGTTTCTTCATGTCTTTGATTGTATTCTTTGTTGTGCATAAGTTTTTAAACTTTACATGACCTCTTTTGTCACAATTTTTTTTTTGGTTGCCTGAGTTTGTGGGGTATTGCTCAAGAAACTTTTACCAATGTCCTGAAGATTTTCCAATATGTTTTCTTGTGTTAGTTTCATAATTTAAGATCCTAGATTTAAGTTCTTAATTCATTTTGATTTAATGTTTGTAGATGGCAAAAGATAGGGTAAGTTTAGTTTCATTCTTCTGCATATGAGTATCCAGTTTTCCCAGCATCATTTATTGAAGAGATCGTCTTTTCTCCAGTGTATGTTCTTGGTACCTTTCTCAGAAACAAATTCATTGCAGATGTGTGGATTTGTTTCTGGTTTCTTTATTGTGTTCCATTCATCTATGTGTTTTTGTGCCAGTACCATGCTGTTTTGGCAGCTATGGCTCTGTAGTATAATTTGAAATCAGGTAATGTAACTACTCCAGTTTTGTTCTTTTTGCTTAGGATAGCTTTGGCTATTCTGGGTCTCATGTAGTTCCAAATATATTTTAAGATTGCATTTTCTATTTATGTAAAGAATTTCATTGGTATTTTGATAAGGATTGCATTGAGCCAGTAAATTTCTATAGGTAGAATGGACGGACATTTTACTAATATTGATTCTTCTGATCCATGAACATAGAATTTTTTTTCATTTTCTGTGTCCTATTCAATTTATTAGGTATTTAATTTTATGTGTGGCTATTGTAAATGGGATTACTTTTTTTCACATTGATCACTGTTGGTATATACAAATTTTTATGTTGATTTTATATTCTGTAAATTTACTGAAATTGTTTATTAGTTCTAATAGTTTATTCATGGAGCTCTTAACATTATTCTAAATATAAGATTATATCATCTGCAAACAAGGATAATTTGACTTCTTCCTTTCAAATTTAAATGCCCCTTATATCTTTGTTTTTCTTCTGATTCCTCTGGCTAGAACCTCTAGTACTATGTTAAATTACAGTGGTAGCAGTAGGCTTCATTGTCATGTTCCAGGTCTTAGGTCAAAGGCTTTCAGTTTTTACCCATTCAGTATAATACTAGCTTTGGATCTGTTGTATATGGCTTTTGTTACGTTGAGGTATGGTTCTCCTAAATCCAGTTTTCTGAGAGTTTATATCATGAAGGAGGATGTTGAATTTTGTGAAATGCCTTTTCAGCATCAATTGAAATAATCATATGGTTTTTATCCTTCATTTTGTTGATATGATGTATCGTATTAATTGATTTGCATATGTTGAGTTGAAGCATCCTCACATTCCAGGGATAAATCCCTCTTGGTAATGATGAATAAGCTTTCTAATGTGTGGTTGAATTTGATTTGCTAGTATTTTGTTGAGGATTTCTGCATCAAGGTTTATCAGAAATATTGTCCTGTAGTTTTCTTTTTTTGATGTGTGTGTTTTTGGTGTCATGGTAATGGTGGCAGCATAGAATGAGCTTGGAAGTATTTCCTCCTCCTCTATTTTTTGAAATAGTTTCAGTAGAATTGGTATAAGTACTTTACATATTTGGTAGAATTCAGCAGTTAAGCCATCGGGTTCCAGGCCTTTCTTTACCTGAAGACATTTTATTATGACTTTGATCTTTATGTTTGTTATTGGCCTATACAGGTTTGAGATCTTTTCCTGGCTCAATCTTGATAGGCTGTATGTGTCTAGGAATTTCTCAATTTTTTTCTAGATTTTCCAAATTATTGGCATATACTTGCTCATAGTAGCTACTGATGATCCCTTGATTTCTGCAGTATCACTTATAATATCTTCTTTTTCATTTCTAATTTTATTTAGATATTTTATCTTGTCTCTTTGTTAATTAGGCTAAAATTTCATCAATTTTGTTTAACTTTTCAAAAAACAAACTTTTGGTTTTATTGATCTTTTGTATTGTTTTCTTCATTTATTTCTTCTCTGATCTTTATAATTTATCTTCTACTAATTTGGGGTTTTTTTTCCTCCTGCTTTATCAGTTTTTTAAAGCTGTATCGTTAAATTGTTTATTTGAATTTTTTGTTGTTGTTGATATAGGTGATTATAGCTGTAAACTTCTTTTTTACTACTGCTTTTGCTGTATCCTATAGGTTTTGGTATGTTGTGTTTCTATTATAATATTCTGGAGAATATAATTTAATTTTCCTGTATTTGTATAGTGTCCAATATTCCTCTTGTTACTAATTTTTATTTTTATTTTATAATGATGAGGAAATACTCTTGATATTATATCAACTGTTTTTGAATGTTTTCAGACTTGTTTTGTGACATAACATATGGTGTATTCTTGAGGAGGATTTATGTGCTGAGGAAAAGAATATGTATTCTGGGGAAAAGAATGTAAATGTTCTTTAATATCTATTAGATTTAGTTGGTCTATAGTGCAGATTAAGTGTGATGTTTGTTGATTTTCCATCTGGAACATCTGTCCAGTGTTGAAATGGAACTGAAGGGGGTGTTGATTTTTCCAGCTATTATTGTATTGGATCCTATCTCTCTTAGCTCTAATAATATTTGCTTTATATATATAGTGGTGCTTTAGTGTTGAGTGCATTCATACTTAAAATCGTTGTAGTCTCTTTCTGAATTGACACCTTTATCATGATATAGTGACCTTCTTTGTCTCTTCTTATAGATTTTTAAAAATATATTTTGTCTGATAAAAGTTTAGTGACTTCTGCTCCTTTTTGGTTTTCGCTGGCATTGAATATCTTTTTTATATCTTTGTTTTCAGCCTATATGTGTCTTTGTTGGTGAAGCTTTTTTTTTTTTTTTTTTTAAGACAAAAGACCTAATTGTTTTTTTCATTCTTTCAGCCAGTCTATGCCTTTTGATTGGAGAGTTTGCTTCAGTTACATTCAATGTTAATATTGATAAGGACTTACTCCTGTCATTTTGCTGTTTGTTTTCTGGTTGTTTTGTAGTCTTCTCTTCCTTCTTTCTTTCATTTCTATCTTCCTCTAGTGAAGATTATTTTTTCTGGTTATATGATTTAATTTATTGCTTATTACTTTTTATGTAGTGATTGTATGATTTTGGTTTGAAGTTTCAATAAGGATTGCAAATAACTATATTATAACCCATCATTTTAACCTGATAACAACTAAACACTATTTATGTAAACAAGTAAACAAGCAAAATGAAAACTAATAAAATCTCTATGCCTTAGCTTCATTTCCCTTTTTAATTTTGTTGTTGATATTTTTTTCTTATTGTACTGATTTTGTCAGAAAACAGTTGTTATTATTTTTGATTGGTAAATTATTTAGTCTTTCTAACTAGGATAAAAGTAGTTTACAAACCACAGTTACAGTGGTATAATATTCTGTGTTTTTCTGTGTACTTACTATTACCATTGAGTTTTGTACACTTGGTTGATTACTTATTGCTCATTAATATCCTTTTCTGTCTGAGTGAAGTTCTCATTTAGCTTTCCTGGTAGGACAGATCTGGTATTGATGAAATCCCTCAGCTTTTGTTTGTCTGCAAATTCTCCTTCATATTTGAAGAATATTTTCACCAGACATGCTATTCTAGGGTAAAAGATTTTTCCTTCAGCACTTTAATATGTCATGCCCCTCTCACCTGGCCTGTAAGGTTTCTGCTGAAAAGTCTGCTGCCAGATGTTTTGGAGCTCCATTTTATGTTATTTGTTTCTTTTCTCTTGCCACTCTTAGGATTCTTTCTTTATTCTTGACTTTTGGAATTTTGATTATTAAATTCCTTAAAGTAGTTTTCTTTTGGTTAAATCTGCTTAGTGTTCAATAACCTTCTTGTACTTGGAAATTGACATCTTTCTCTCAGTTTGGGAAGTTCTTTGTTATTATCCCTTTGAAATACATTTTCTAACCCTATCTCTTTCTCTACTTCCTCTTTAAGGCCAATTAACTTTTAGATCTGTCCCTTGAAGGCTTTTTCTAGACACTTTTTTGTGTGCTTTATTGTTTTTTATTCTTTTTTATTTTGTCTCCTCTGACACTGTGTTTTCAAGTAGCCCCTTTTGAAGCTCCCTCTTGCTTTCTTCTGCTTAATCCATTCTGCTATGGAAATACTCTGATTTATTCTTTAGTACACCTACTGAATTTTTCAACTCCAGAGTTTCTGCTTGATTCTTTTTAATTATTTTAATCTCTTTGTTAAATGTATCTCATGGAAATATGAATTCCTTCTCTGTGTTAGCTTGAATTTCTTTGAATTTTCTCTACACAGCTATTTTGAAATATCTGTTTAAAAGATATGTTTCTGTTTCTTTAGGGTTTCTCTCTGGTGGCTTATTTAGTTTATTTGATGAGGTCATGTTTTCCTGGCTTATATTGATATGTGTTGATGTTTGTCTGAGTCTGAGCATTGGAGAGTTTGGTATTTATTGTAGTCTTCACTGCCTGGGCTTGTCTTTACCCACCCTACTTGGGAAGGCTTTCCAGATATTTGAAAAGACTTGGTTGCTGTGATCTAAGGTGCATCTGCTTTAGGGGCCACTCCAAGCCCAGTAATGTTTTGTTTCCTGCAGACTTGCAGAGGTATTGACTTGATAGTCTTGAATACAATCTGGAAGAATTCCTTGGATTACCAGACAGAGACTCTTCTTTTCTTCCCTTACTTTCTCCCACCTCAAGCTGGGCGTGGAGTTACACAAGCACCCCTGTGGTGTGTAACCCACCACTATGACAGCACTGGGTCAGACCTGAAGGTAGCATAGCACTGGGTCTCACCCAAGGCTTGTTATAACCACTTACTGGCTATTGCCTATGTTCACTCGAGGCCCTGTGGCTTTACAATCAGCTTGTGGCAGAGCCAGCCAGGCCTGTGTCTTTCCCTTCAATATAGCAAGGTTTCTCAGGACCCAGGTGAGTCCAAAGGTATTGTTTGAAAGTCAGGGACAAGATTAAAAAACCATAGAAGTCTACATGGTATTCTATTGTATTCAGGCCGAGCTGACACACAAAACCCAAGAGGCATGCCTTCCCACTCTTCTGTCTTCTCCAAAAGGAGAGGAGTCTCAGCCTATAACTACTGCCACTCCATGTTATGAGGAATACTGCCAGATTACCAATGTTCCCTTAAGGGCTAAGGTCTCTTAACTCAGCCTGTAGTAAATGCTTCCTGTCCTGGGACTCACTCTTCAGGGCAGTGGGCTCCCCTCTGGCACAGGGAAGGTCCCAAAATGCCAAGTATCGAGTTCTGGAATCAGAAACTCCAAGGGTTCTTTTGATGTTCTAACCTTCTGTGGCCCCGCTTGTACCTAGGGTACAAGACAAAGTCCCCTTTGCTTTTCCCTCTACTTTTCTCAAGCAGATAAAGTTTTTTCCTGTAGTCACCACAGCTGGTAATGTACTGAGTCTCACCTAAAGCCAGCAAGTCTCAGAGGCTCAGCCAAGGGCATCAATGTAGTACCTAGGTATCACTGCTCATTATTCAGAGCCCAAGGGATCTTTAGTTAGCAGGTGATGAATGCTGCCGTGACTAGGACCTTTCCTTCAAGGCAGCAGGTTCCCCTCTGGCCTAGGGCGTGTCTACAAATGTCATCTGGGAGCTAAGTCCTGGGACACGTGTCTCACTACTCTGGCTGATATCTTATCATGCTGTGGACAAGCTGGTATTTAATATACAAGACAAAGCCCACCCCACTCTTCCTTATCCTCTCCTCAAGTGGAAAAAGTTGTCTTTTTCAGAGGAGTGAGCTGTGCAGTCTGCAGTATGGAAGGGTGATTCCAGCACTCCCTTGGCTGTCTCAACTGGTTTCTTAGTAGGTTGCATGTCTTCCCAGTCCACTGTCTCTGGGCTTAGTTCAGCCCTAGAACTTTCCTAAGAGTTGCATTTCTTATGGTCTAAACTGCTTTTCAAGTTTACTTGAAGATACAGAGTACTGTAATCTTCTGTGGCAAAGTTTGCAGGCATTGAAATTCTAACTGCTAAGATTGGTGATTCCCCTCTGACTAGGTCTGGTATAAGTGCTTTCTCCAAGGGTGAGTGTCAGCTGAGTTTTGTCCAGGTTTTCTCTCTGCTCTAATAAAAGAGCAGTGAGCTCAATGCCTCACAATTGCTGTGTTTTCCCTCCCCCAGCACCTAGAGATGTTCTCTGGACCACCCTGCCACAGATGAGGCGAGGGAAGGGGTGGATTCAGAGATTCAGGACTGTTTTTTCTATCTCTTAAGTGCCTCTTTCAGTGATAATGAAGTTAAAACCAGGTACAGTGAATGCTCATCTGACGTTTGCTTCTTATGAAGGTATTTTTTTCTCTACAGCTAGTTGTAAACTTGGTGTCCTTGCTGAGGGTTGGGTGGGGTATGATCCGTGGAGTTTTCTATCCTGCCATCTTTTTCCTCCTTTTCTCCCTTTCTACTATTCTAAAAAGGAGTTTAGTGTTGTAAATTTCCATCTAAGGCAGGGTGAGGTGGCTCACGCCTATAATGCCAGCACTTTGGGAGGCTGAGGCTGGGGCATCACAAGGTCTGGAGTTCGAGACAAGTATGACCAATATGGTGAAACCCTGTCATTACTAAAAATACAAAAATTAGCTGGGCGTGGTGGTGTGCACCTGTAGTTCCAGTTACTGGGAAGGTTGAGGCAGAAAAATAACTTGAACCCAAAAGGTGGAGGTTGTAGTGAGCTGAGATTGTGCCACTGCACTCCAGCCTGGGCAACAGAAAGAGAGTCTGTCTCAAAAAAAAAATCCATCTAAGCCCTAAGCCAGTTTAAATTTGATTTTCTGAAACCTAAAATTGAAAATACACAAAGTGATAAATAAATGTTTCAATTTTCTGTTGGTCAGCAAATTATTTTCCACAAATAAAATAACTGAGGAGAGAAAGTATGTTTGTAGGCTGACATTTTTTTTACTCTGAATGATTATAGATTGTCATCCATTCTTAGCAATACTATTTGAAAATATAAATAAATTTTAAAAAATAAAAATGTACAGTCTGGCATGGTGGCTCATGCATGTATTCCCAACACTTTGGGAGGTCGAGGCAAGCAGATTGCCTGAGGTCAGGAGTTTCAGACCAGTATGGCCAATATGGTGAAATCTGTGTCTACTAAAAATACCAAAAAATTAGCTGGGAGTTGTGGTGTGTGCCTGAAATCTCAGCCACTCAGGGAGCTGAGGCAGGGGAATTGCTTGAACCGGGGAGGTGGAGGTTGCAGTGAGCCAAGATTGTGCCACTGCACTCCAGCCTGGGAGAGAGAGCAAGACTCCATCTCTATTTAAAAAAAAAAAAAATGCCTTCAGATTTGAACCTATAGTGAGAACAAAAGGACACTAATGTAAAAGTTCTGTGTTGATGATTCCCTTCCTACGGCATTCAGTTGAATATTTGGCCTTTCTAGAGTTCTAGTTTTGTCGAAAGTCTTCCTTCTGAATATGGTTTGGCTCTATGTTCCCACCTAAATCTCAACTTGAATTGCAGTCCACCTAATCCCCACATAACAACAGCGGGACCAGGTTGAGGTAATTGAATCATGTGGGCAATTTCCCCCATGCTGTTCTCTTGATAATGAATGAGTCTTATGAGATCTGATGGTTTTATAAGCGTCTGGCATTTCTCCTGCTTGCACTAATTCTCTCTCCTGCTGCCCTGTGAAGAGGTGCCTTCTGCCATGATTGTAAATTTCCTGAGACCTCCCCAGTCATGTGGAAGTGTGAGTCAATTAAACCTCTTTCCTTTATAAATTACCTATAAATATCTTGGATATTGCTTCATAGCAGCATGAAAACAAACTAACACACTTCTTTTCTTGCCAAGTAAAGAAACCTTAGTTTGTCAAATTATCTTAGGGAGCCACATTATCTCCTTTATCCCCTTTTATTTTAGCTCTCAAGCCTTTGTTAGCTTTCAGCTAATAAATACTGTATTAGATATCTAGAATCCAATTTTTTAACATTTTCACATATATAAAAAGTCAGAAACACAAAGACAACTTGTGATGTGTGGTGGTATATAATAGAGTAGTGAATTTCATGGTCCATTTTAATTGAGTAAATGGATAGCTTTCAAAATCTAGCAAGAGGTATAAACTAAATATGGTTGACAAATAAAATGGTAAAAAATGAGGTCAATCTAATAAACAAAGATTTAAGTGATGGGGGAGGTAAAATCAAAGTAAGGTAATGTAGAAGAGCGTGATGATTAATGTTATTGGATGATGAGTAGGGCATCATTATAATGTAATAGAGCAAGCCCAGGGGATTTGAAATGAAAGAGATCTATGTATGAATCCTGACAATATACATACACTTCTGGTGTATATAATAATTGGAAAACCCTGTATGAAAATACCTTGATATATCTTCTCTGTTCTCATTGTACCATAAATAGCCATGTTAGATTTTGTGTCATGGAAAAGAAAAAAAAAGTGCTAATAATCTAGATATTGTTTGTTTTAAGAACCAAAAGATGCAAATATGGAGAATCCGAGAAATCAGTTACTCCATATACAGTTGGACATTGAATTAGCTAGTAAAGTAAGTGTAAATTCAGGTGATCTGAGTTTATGAGACATCAGAGGTTAAGTCTGAATAGAGAGCATGGATTTATATCACTATGTTGCTCAATCTCTCTTTATACCTTCCTCACCTTATTTAGTAAAAAATGAATCTTTTATATCTTGTTTGGAAAATGGTTTTACCAAACCACCTAGCAATATATTACTAGAATTAGGAAAGAAATAAAGCCAGGTATTTAATCATTTAAAAGTACAAGATATTCCCTCCTCCGTCCACTCTGATTTTACCTATTAAACAAAATCCAACTGAATACCTATTAGAGGACAGTACCAGTACTGGAATACCAATTTCCTTACTTTCTGAATTTGAGGCTTGTCATAGGACAAAGAGATTAAAAAATGAAATGTGTGTTTATTTCTCCTTCTTAGAAAAACACCTTGAAACATGTTATTACCACTGTTCTTATTATTAGCATAAAATATAAGCAAGTTTTAATATGGTAGTCTCACAAAGACATACAATAAAATGTTGAAATGTTTCTGGTGCTCTAATGTTCTTCTTCCATCACATTAACCTGTTTAGAGCTAAATTTTAATGGTTGCTATCATTAAGAAAAATGTGCAGCTCCCTCCTCCATGTGGGAATCACAGTAGCCAATGAATGGTTATTGATCTGAGATAACTAAAAGGGTAAAATGCAGGAATTGAAATTTGGATTCACTTTTTTTTTTTTAACATTTCCCAAAGCAGAGGTCATAATGGTAGCATCGATCTGGTGTAAACCAGATGACATTTAGGTGATCCTGTTTGGCTAACTGCAGCAATGAGCTTGATCATCCCTTCTCCATCTTGAAACAAAGCATTGTATAAGGGCAGAGGCAGTATTTTTTATTTCCAACTCCTCTATGGTATTTCTCCCAAGCTCTCAAAGCACAATGGCATTTAGGTTAGAATTCCTGTCAGCCCAGGCACTTATCTATATGCATATTATACAATAACTGTCTCCTGAGGACCACTACTGTTTATGTATGGAAATATTCAAAGCCTACTTTTCCCCAAGCACTCTTTACTTTCTCAATATTATGGCAATCTCATTACTCATATTTGATATTTCATCACAAACAACTACTACTGATTTACCAAGCAATCTTACTGCTATCACTAGTTCTTCCTTTTCACGTCCTTTCTAGCTCACTGAAAAGGTAGTACTCATATAAGGCTGACATTCTCTAGGGTATTCCTCAACGACTGCTCCAACCTTAATGTCTTACCCCTCTCGGTGATGCTTATAATTTAAAATAGGGTCCTCTGTGATATAAATGCCTTAAGTTTAAATAATTTTCTGTTGTCAACCATGTGAAAGAAATATTTTCATTGTTTGTAGGTGGCGTAATTTATTGTAGATTAGCATACAAAGATAATTAATTCCTTGTGCAAGAAACCTGAAATGGTAAATTCTTACTATTACCAAAATCATTTATGCAAACAATTTGCTTAGATTATCATCATCTCTGGAAATCTTCTGCACTTAAAATAGACAAGAGTTACCTTGAACTAACAAATGCAGAGTTGACACTGGTACTTGGGGTTGCATGAACACAGAAACCTATAATATATACTATGTTGGAATGTCTCATTATCATGAATGAAGAGATATTTTATTATTTATTTATTATTAATTTCTTTAGTGACAAGGTCTTGCTCGGTTGCCTGGGCTGGAGTGCAGTGACACAATCATAACTCACTGTGGCCTCTAACTCCTGCCATCAAGCTCACCTCAGTCTCCCAAGTAGCAATAACTACAGGTATGCACCACCATACCCAGCTAATGTTTTGTAGAGACATGGTCTTGCTATGTTGCCCTGAGTGGTGGAAAATTTCTGGTCTCAAGTGATCCTCTCACTTCAGCCTTCCAAGTTGCTGGGATTACAGGTGTGAGCCATCATGAATGAAGCGGTATTAATTCAGATTTAATCAAGATAGTTTCTTTTGTCAATCTCTAGGTTGAGACCATGAATATTCTGACTTTCTTCACTTAATTTTTATAATCTGCTTTACACTTCCAAAAAAACAAACTGATTCAGCCTTTACATGAAATGAAACTGTTCCAATAAAAATAAATGCACTTTGTTCAAGGAGAAAATTGTAGCTTTCCATTATTGAAAGCATTAACTACATAGACAAAAATATTGTTTTCTTTTTTTGGTATCTAGAATGAAAATGATGCTCTCCAGCATTGTGGTATTATTAATTCCAAGAAAGTGGAAGATTCATTGTTGAATTCTTGCAATGTACCACAACGTCAGTGTAAGATCAAGATTTATGAAGGAAAAAGGATAAAAAGCCTAATAAATGAAGGCTTGAATTGTCTTCACAAAGATAGAATATTCTCAATGTTACCTTGTTTTTTTGTTATTTAATATTTCTAAGAATAATAAAGCACAACCAATTTTTATAATGAAATCAATTAATTGAATAATAATAGGTCATAAAATACTTATTTTGCCCCATAGAATCAGAGCCAACAATCCATCAATAAGTATATATTTTCTCACCTTTTGACATTTTAAGATCCTCTAGCTGCTTTTTTATTTTCAAAGAAAAAAACAAGATGAAACTAAATCAAACCAAAATCTAGCAATCATTGGGCAGAGAAGCTAAATCAAGGTAGTTCTTGTAAATTATTTGCATGAGGAAGTCTTTAAAATATTGAAACTAGATGGTATGTCTTTTAAGTAGAATTTTAAAATAAATTGATCCTCATGATTTATGGTATTTATCTTGAATTGTGGAAGGACTTCTAAATCATCTTTAAGGGCCAAATCTATATGGAATAGTCTTGTAGAAGTTTACTCTCTGGCTTTGCTGAAACCAAGAATTAGGTAAAATTAGACCTCTTTTGTTTGGTGCTAATAGAAAAAAATTATTTAAAGTTAAATAAATTAACATTTATAACAAATAATAAATCTTTGCTCTAAACTTAATCACTTTTTCCATTTGACATTGAAGAAGGTTTGTTATTAGAAACCAGTCAGGGTGCTAGAAAGTGTCAGGGTTAATAAGTACAGTGATTATCCAAGAACAGAAAACCAAACACTGCATGTTCTCACTCATAGATGGGTGTTGAACATTGAGAACACATGGACACAGGGAGGGGAATGTCATACACTGAGATCTGTTGGGGTTGGGGGTCTAGGGTAGAGACAGCAGTGGGTGGGGAGGTTGGGGAGGGATAACATTGGGAGAAATGCCTGATGTAGGTGACGGGGGGATGGACATAGCAAACCACCATGGCATGTGTGTACCTATGCAACAATCCTGCAGGATCTGTACATGTACCCCAGAAATTAAAGTACAATATAAAACTTGCAAAAAGAAAAAATAAGTACAGTGATTATTAAACTTTAGCATGAATCAGAGTTATTAAATGTGCTTACTAAAACAAAGATTGTTTGGCCCAGACCCAAGTATTTCTAATTCAATAGCTATCAGTTGGATCCTGAGAATTTTGTTGCTAAACAGGGTTCCAAGGTGATACTGATGCTGATTGCCCAGGAAATATACTTGAAGAACCACTGGAATAGCATAAGGAAGGACCAGAAGTAAATGAATCTTGGTCCTAATCTATTTCAGTCACTGAGAATATGTGCATCCTTATACAAGACACTTACCTTCTTCATGTATATGAAACATTGAACAGTTATTGAATTCTTATTTCTTGATATATGGGTACCAAACCTCTGAATTTATTCATATGATAAATATTTCAACATGTTTCATGATCTAAACCATGATGCTGCTGAAATGGTGATACCGAACAAGTCCCTTTCTTCCCAAAGCATATATGCTAGTGGGAGAACATAAAATGAACAAATAAGAAAATATGTGATATAACATCAAATGAAGATAAATGTTATGAAGAAAAAATAAACAGGTTGAGAGGATAAACAGTGATAGATGGAAAAGTGAAAGATTTACATTTAAGCACTCCATTTGATTGTAAAAACAACCTCCTTATGAGATAAGCATTTGTGTTCCCATATTGTTGCTGAGGAAATTGCAGCTCAGTGAAGACAAGTAATATGCCCAGTATTACACATCTAGAAGATAGTAGAATTAGGAATTGAAATCAGATCTAACTCCAAATACTATTCTCTCAATTAATATATTTTATCCCCAATTGTCTAGGCACAGTAATTGGTATAGCGGAGTCATGATATTAATATGGTTATCATTGTTTCCGTGATTGAATATATTTTCCACATAGAAATCCTGTTTCATAAATGAAGAAACATAATCTCTGAAAGATCATTTTTTTTGCCCAAATTCACCCAGTTAGTAAGGATTAAATATGAACTATATAGCCTGATTGATTACACACACTTTTTCTACTGTGATAATCTGCCTTCTCACCATAAAATGAGAACAATAGTATAATTACACAGGAATCCACCTAGTGTTTAAGAATAATATTTGAAAAAAATCAAACAGTATATGTATATAAACTGTACGTTTATAATTATTGGCATTTTCTTTTGCGCTAATAATGCTTAATACCTTGGGTATTGGAGAGTTCAGATACAACAGGAAGAAAACATTTCCCATGTGATTTTTTGTTGAAATTATTAAAGAGTTCATCTTGGCCTTTTAGACTTACTCAATTATAAAGAGTCTTTTCGAGATGTATTATTTTAATCAAAGTATTCTTTTGCTGAGTATCATTAGGGAAGCACATAAGAAGACGTAAACATATATATTTTTTCCAGTCATTCCTAAGTGAAATGCAATTTGAGTCACCAAACCAGAATGCTCATTCTAGTGAAGATTATGCTCAGTATTTTTCACGAGTCAAGGAAACTCATTTAACAGTAGTACTCATCAGGATGATACTTCACAAGAGTGGGTAGACTTACATTACAGACTGGAGAAGTTCAAACTACTCTAGTCATTCTATTCTTGGTTGCCAGCCAGCCATTGGAAGTATTTAATGTCCATTTAGGATGTAAGTTGAAAGATTTCACTCTTGGTATTGATCAGTTTTCCCTTTTCATTATATAGGGGTCATCAATTTCATTGAAGCATTAAAATCTATCAAGTCCCCTGAGAAATACAGTATTCAAGTTAAAGCTAAGGGTCATCTTTCAATTATCTTTCACTTGTTACATTCATAATTAGAAAATAATTAAACCAAGATCTCTTCAGTGGTTTGAAGCATTTGGAATTTGGATTTCTGTTCTGAAGATTTTGCTGATGGTATCAGCAAAATTGGACTGTGGAAAACACACTAGGGGTTATTTTCTTAATTTTGTAATTTTTTCAGCTGGAAAGCACCAAACAAAAAACTTTTTTGGTTATTATTTTGCCTGAAATTCAGGATGTGTAATGGCAAATATAATTACACAAACTGTTTATAGTCAGAGCATAGTGTAGTTGGAGTTCCAAACTGGGCTTCAAACTCCATACATATTCATATTACATTGTACCATTGTGCGATTCTCCAGTGGGCTTTATTTGGTGTTCTCAGTTTTCAAATAATAATTTATGATTTGGTTGCTTACATAGAAGTAGGAGAGGCCCCCTTTTGACAAGAAATGAAAATTTTAAAAGAATTCTCTAATATCACCATTCTCAACAAAATTTAGTCCTCTCTGGGAAAGCAACATAAAGTTTGAACTTGAAAGACAGCACTTTCTCATTCTCTCTCATCTTGATGTGATTTAAGCTTTCATCAGTAAAAAACTAGACATGTTACTTCAAATACAAAAAAGAAATGCCAAAACTTTGTCTTGAAAAGCAAGGTCTGTGCATTGAAAAGTAATTGAGATTTTCATTTGAATCATTAAACCTTTCTCATTTTCAACAACTTTGTTTTCAACCTCCCTGTGTTCTCAATTCAGATGGTGTATGTTACCCTAAACAGCTTCCATTTTTTCTTTTCAGAGATTTATTGGGCCAAATATTTGACAAAGACAGTGCCTGTAAGTGCTGAGATGCAGGTGTACATGGCTAGGCTTGGCACCCAGTAGTGGTCATTGATGCCAAACTCAAGTCCATTGTACTTATATTGCTGCAGGCATAACAGATGTAGGTGCAACTTGTTTTGAAAATTGTTTCTATTTTCTATAAATCCAGTTGGTGCCCAACAACACTCTCCAATAATGGAACTCAGCCAATTTAGAAAGTCACCACTGGTAAAATATATAGAATTGTAAAATATGAGCCTCATTACAATACAGTGATCATGTATTCATTACTCATTTAGATCAAGTCCATGTGTTGGAGTGCTCATTTAGAAATGAATGTCAAACCTGCAAGGATTTATCATTGTTCTCATGCCTTCCTTATATTGCAAGTGACCACATACTGGTCTTTAAATAATGAGCTTTGCCTGAAAAATTGCTCATCCGTGCCTTGATAAAGATCTCAGGACAGGAGTTAGCATAGATGGTGTTTTATTTAAATTCATCCTAATCCATAATCAACGAGACCAGTTGCAATCAGCCTTATAATTTGAATCTCCTTTTGAGCTCTCCTAAATATGTAAATCTTTCCTTCTCTTTACATGGATTTCTGTTTGAATGCGTACTAGATAATTGCAACAGTTAAAATGGCACACTTGACATCCTGCAGCAATTGAAGGCAAAGCATTCTTTTATACCCCCATTACAATATTGTTAGAGTTTACAATTGAGTAAACCTAGTGACCTCTATTTAGAAGGCTGAGATGGAGAGGGATCATTTCATGCTTTTCAGTTTGCCAGTGTACAGATGAAATTGTACATGAGTCTTGCATCCTGTACTATCTTTATGGTTCGAAGAAATTTTTATCAGACATAGATAACAGCCTGTTGTACTCTAGCATACTATGTATCAACACTGACACTGAATTATTAAGACAGGCAACAAATGATAGGTTGATATGTGAGCTTATTTACTAGGATGAGAAGATACCTTGATGTATAAAGGTTTTGAAAAAAAATGGCTTCTTGTAAAACACACTCAAATGTGTGGGGTCATGTTGCAGGCCGTTGGTTACACACCTTCTGTCTTTAGGGTCCCTTGTTGATCCAGTTAGTCAGTCTGACTGTGGTGTAGTGTAGCCAGAGCCCAATCAGGTCATTAAATCCTTCAGATAGTAGGGAGTAGAAATTCTTCCTAGGAAGCCAAGTGAGATTTTGAATCTATGTGGCTGGATGGTCAGCTCACTTTGGAATTTACTAGGATGCTATTCAAATAAGCCAAGATAAAGATTTCTCATAGTTTATATCAACTGCTTTATTAGGTTTGTATATATTCAGATGTTTATTACCTTTGCAACTCTGATAGATTTCTGTGGGAGCCTCTTAATCTTCAGAATAAATAATATAGTTTTAAAGAAAATAGAAGTTTCTTATTTCTAGCAATGCTCATATACCACCTGGTGTGTATATGAAGCTCAATAAATATTTGTTGAATGGATAAAATTGTTCAATGACTTTTGCAAATCAGAGGATGTGCACTTTCTTTTAAAGCTGAGTTATAATCAAGAAGCTTGATAATGATCTTATTTGAATGAATGCAGAGAAAAAAGCAGAGTTATTATGGATATAATTACAATTAAAATAAGCCTTGATTTTCAATACTACATAATCAACCATAAAATTACATTGATTAATGAAATCTATTAAAGTGTTTCTGTCATTATAATAAAATCCAAGAAAGCTTTAAATTTATCTTCTGAAACAAGGAGGTCTTTTAAAATAAGCCTTTAAAAATCTTAAATATCTCTTCCAGAGGTGATCAACATGAATTGATCATGCCTCTTAATTTTAACACTTAAGTACTGAGTCAAAACCGAATTGTCAGCTTCTTAATGTGAGTTATTGACATAAACTCACATTTGATTTTAGTGTACATTATATTTTATTTTTTTACATAGATTGTTATGTCAACACATATTAGTCATATGAGCATATTTATATTATATACCGTAAAAACTAACTTAGTTCCTGTGAGCAGATTATTGAAATTTTTGAATTATTGACATGTGTTCATGAAAGTATTTAATTAACACCAATACAGCTATTCCACATACTTATTAATTTTCTGATCTGCAGTAAATATAGAAGTAACTGTCTTATTTAAAGCAATGCCTATATTTCTAATACTGAAGAAACCGAATTATCATCATGTTTATATTGCTCAATATAAAATTGATTTGATTACATTATATATAATTCGTATGGGGATATTATTTTTAAGGCATATGAATTACTAAGATTCTATTTCAAAACCAGAAAACAGGTATTAACGATAAGAACTAAATCAATATTTTATGGAAATTCTAAGTATTTAAAAAAACTCCTTGAAATGTTTTTAAGGCATTGAAACTAATTACTTTAACTATATTGGTAAGAAGAAATTAGAAAATTTCTTCTTGAAATTGCACATTTGTTGAATTTCCAGAAACCAGAACTTTACATATTTTCAGTTTCAGAAGTTGCTTGTGCTAGTTTCTAATGAAGTATCAACTCTCACAGTAACTGTGGAGGTAAACTGCTGCAATATTATTTTGGAATGTAAGAGTTTTAGACAGACTGCTGCATCACTGAATAAATCTTACAGCAGCAGGAACTCAAAACTAGCAGTGCAGTCTTTCACATATGGCAATGACTTTTAGGTTTTACTCCCTTTATTAATTTATATTAAGTACGAGAGTAATATGTGCTGATTGTAACTTGCAAAACAATGCAAGAATACATGGAAAGCATGTCAATAGTCTTTCTCATCTTCTCTCCAAGCAGTTCTTCATGTTCATACAAACAATATGCAATTATACCTGCATGAGATTTTGTTCTTCTCTCTTTTAAAAAACATAATCATAACAAACACATTATTCTGTAATTTGCTTTTTTCACTGTAAAATATGTTATTGATATTCCACCAGAACACCAGATATAGGTCTGTTATTTATTTTAATAATATGAATGTTCCACAGTTGAATGACCCTTTGGCAAATGAACATATGTTAATTTCTGTTTTCGGCATTATATAGACTGCTAAAATAAACATGTTTGTACACATATAATTACATGTTTGTGCTTTTATTTTTTAGGGTCAAATGGTATATAAACTTTGGGAGATATTGCCAGCATCTTTTTAAAAAATATTAAAGTAATTTATATCTCCTGAAAGCAATATATTGTTTGTTTCCCAATATCCATGCCAGAATAAATGCCATTGATTTCTTGATTTTGTAATGTGATGAATAGAATATGGTTCGTATAGTTGTTTTAATTTGTACTTACCTGGCTATTAGTGTGTTACTCTGTATTTTCTCTCTCTCTCTCTTTCACACACACACACACACACACACACACACACCCCAGTTATATATTATATACAAAACAGTTATATTTTTTCTATGAATGCACGACTTAGCCTTTTTTATATTTGGTCTTCATTTTTTTAAATAATATGTAGGAACTTTATATATTAGGGAAATTAAACCATTGTACATTATATGCACTACATGCATTTGGGTGCATGTATCTTTTGTTTTGTTCATTCTGTTCTTCAAAATGTTTGATTTTATTATTTATTGTTGGGAAATCAAATATGTTTTTCTTCTTTTTATGTCTTCTGTTTTTTCTGTCTTATTTAGGAAGACCCCCTCAATCCCAAGATTATAAAAACATTGACTTAAAAGTAAAAAAAATAAATTTTGACATGAGTAATATGTTTTTTATTATACTTTAAGTTCTGGGGTACATGTGCAGAATGTGCAGGATTGTTACATAGGTATACACGTGCCATGGTGGTTTGATGCACCCCGTCAAACTGTCACCTACATTAGGTATTTCTCCTAATGCTGTCCCTCCCCTAGCCCCCCACCCCCTGACAGGCTCCAGTGTGTGATGTTTCCCTACCTGTGTCCATGTGTTCTCATTGTTCAACTCCCACTTATGAATGGGAACATGTGGTATTTGGCTTTCTGCTCTTGTGTTACTTTGCTGAGAATGATGGTTTCCAGCTTCATTCATGTCCCTGCAAAGAGTATGAACTCATCCTTTTATGTTATACAAACACACTTCCATACACATGATATTCTTCTGGAATTCATTTTTTAATTATATTACAGGAGAGTCTATTGTTTTCTATTCAAACTGTTTGGTAAATCATACTAATTCAAACTAAGTGTTCATCATTGCATGAATGGTTAAAGAAAATGTGTTATATATACACAATGGAATGCTATTCAGTCATAAAAATAATAAAATCCTGCATTTGCCGCAACATGAATGGAACTGGAAGTCTTTATGTTAAGTGAAATAAGCCAGGCACAAAGAGACAAATCTCATGTGTCTAGTCCTGTGTCACCAATATACTTCTTGAATTATGAAGATTTTATGTCTGTACATACATATATATATAGACACATAGCTATATACATATAAAATATATATTTTCATTTACATTGAATATATACAGTATGTATCACATAATTGTATATTAATATATAAATATTTATACTGTTCTTGATTATTTTATTATTTTAAAGGAACTTACCTCAATTTAGCATCTATAAATAAAATTAAAAATAACTATTGGGATTTCAGTTGGAATAGAATTAAATACATAAATTTTGAAAATTTTGATATTTTTTCCTGATAAATATTTCCATGCATGAACATATATCTCCCCATAATTTAGATATTATTTTATGTTTCTTTAAACTTTTAAATATATTTTAAATATATTTTTTCCTATGTATTGGAAAGACCAGCTCCCAGTATATCAACGTGGGTTTAAGATCTCTCAAAGTGATCGAGTGGTCATTGAAAAAGAAAGAGAGACAAAGAAAAAGTTTTCCTTAAGGCTGGGCCCAGGGTAGACACCACATAATGCTGCTCCGTGGATGTCTGACATTCCCCTCAAACCTCAGTTTTTTATTATGCTCTTTCCATAGGGGAGGGGGAGCAAGGTTACACAAAGTTTCAGTGATAATTATCCAAAAAAAATACATTTGTTAAAGCTGGTGCACAAAAATCACAATGTGGTATTATAAAAGCAGAACAATGTAAAGATAACTTCCTGTGTGTCAGCATAGAAATGATACACCTTAGCAAGAATAGAGGTTAAGCATAAACTTATGATTATCAGCAAGAACATATTGGGCTCACAACTGCAGGGGGAACAGGATCTGACACAGAACAACCAGCCTGACCACAAAAACTGCAAGAGGAGGGGCCTCCATGCAGGCCTGGAGGAGCAGTGGGAGAAGAAAGACTTTTATATCCTTATCTCAACCACAGAGGTTTTTCCTCAGGCCAGATGCCCCTCATGCATCCGTTTATAGGCTCTCCATAAGGGTCTCATTCCCTTTCCAGGGCCATCAATATGCCTTTCCTGGGAAAGGAATATCAATATGCCTTTTCTGGGAAGGGAATCTAGGTAATAAGCCTCTCCATTACATGTCCATTTATAGGCTCTCTGCAAAGACAAACCTATTAAGTGCTGTCATCTCTCTCCGGCAGTCAAGCTATGTGGTTAGTCCCTTTCAAAGAATTCCTGTTTTTACCAGAAAAGTTTAGCAGCGCCAAAGTTACAAGTTTTATCTCAGCAGAGCCAAAGTTATAAGTCACAACTCAGCATTTCACGTTATTCTTCATTTTCTCAAATATAATCGATACAGTAAGTAACAAGCATCATAAAGCAAATAACTCATTTCGGGGAAACCAAATTCTAAGAGAATTTACAGGTTAAAAATCAACAACAATTTTGTCTTGTTATTTCAGATAGCTCGGGTTTTGCCAATTCTTCCAGAAGCTTGGGGTTGCTCAGTCACCACAGAGGGGTCCATAGTATGCCCAGCAGCTATGAAATATGTTTGCATGTATTTTATAGCCTTAATCATGCTTGTAGGCAGCAGAATACTAACATTATTTAGATGATTATTGATGACATGGAGAAAAGTTCTTGTTTTTATATGTTTTCTTTTTGTCCATCAATCTATCAAATTATCTTCTTAATTCCAATAGCTCTTTCCCTTGAGTTACAGCTTTTAAAAAGTATATAACCATATAATTTACTAATTAAGATATTTTCTCTTTTTTTTTTTTTTTTTTTTTTGAGACAGAGTCTTGCTTTGTTGCCAGGCACCAGGCTGGAGTGCAGTGGCGCAATCTCGGCTCACTGCAATATACGCCTCGTGGGTTCAAGCAATTCTCCTGCCTCAGCCTCCCGAGTAGCTGGGACTACAGGTGCACACCACCATGCCCAGCTAATTTTTGTATTTTTTAGTAGAGACGGGGTTTCACCATGTTGACCGGGATGGTATCGATCTCTTGACATCGTGATCCGCCCGCCTAGGCCTCCCAAAGTGCTGAGATATTTTCTTATATTGTGTTGTTTATCAAGAGATTTTTAATCCTATTAGGTTGGGACAAAAGTAATTGTGGTCTTTGCCATTGAAAGTAATTGCAAAAACTGCAATTTCTTTTGTGCCAACCTAATACATTAGCTATAATTTTTAAAATACTCACATATGTTGACAACACAATCTGTGTCTTGTTCTTGGTTTTAATGAAAATGATTTTAGCATTTCAACATTTTGTATAATATTTCTATTAGGTCCTGTGGTATGCTACCCAAAACTCCCATTTCAATCTATTTGGTAGTTTAAGCACCCCAGATTTATTCTTTTTCAGGAAGACCTTAGCTGTTCTTGGCCGTTGGTATTACCATATGAATATTAGAATCACCTCATCATTTAACATAAAAATAGGTGCTTGGATTTTTAATAGACTTTCATTGAATAGTAGATCAATTAAAGAACAGCTAGTGTGTTTTAAATATTGAGCATCCTAATCCACAACTGTGGTAAATCCCTTTACATCTTTAAGCCTTCTTTATTTCAGTGATTTTCTTGCAGTTATCTGTGTACAGTTCTGGAACATCTTTTGTATCATATTTTTCTAGTTTTTTTCTATATGCTAATGTAATATGTCATTAAATTTAATTTTGTATTTTTTGCTTGCTAGAAAGTAGAAAAATGATATAATTTTCCTTTATCAACATCGTATTCACAAAATTAATTGCTAGCTCTAATGACTTACTGATAATTTCTTTTGAATTATTTCCTAAGTAATTATATTGACAGTGAATAAAGACAGTTTTATATAGTTCGAGTATTCCTAATCAAAAAAATTTGAAATTTAGAACACTCAAAAACCTGAAAATTTTTGAGTGTTGATATGACACTTAAAGGAGATATTCATTGGAGTATTTCAGATTTCAAATTTTCAGGATAGGGATGCTCAATCAGTAAATATAATGCAAATATTCTAAAATTTAAAAATATCTGATATTTGAAACACTGGATTTAAGCATTTTTGATAAGATATACGGAACCTGTATCAGCCTTTCTAATTTATGTACTGGCTAGAATCTCTAGTATAATATTGTCTAGATATGATGATAACAGATATTTTTGCCTTATACCTAATTTCAAGGAGAGCACTTTCAATATTTCACTTTTAAGTATGATCCTTGCCATAGGTTTTATATAGATGTCCTTTATCAGATTAAAAATCATGAACAAGTATTGAATTCAATATTTTTATTGTTTTGTTTGAATTATTTTTCATCTTTATTTTATCAATATGTGGAATTACATTGATTGATTTTCTCTTAAACATTGTAGAAGTGAAGCACAGCTAGATGGTGCAATAGGATCCTCCAGTGACTATCCCCTTGGAGAAACATCAATTCAAATGGCTGTTAATGAAGACAATACCTTTCCAACAGCTAAGAAAAGCAGGTAAAAGATCACAGTACCTGATTTTAGCATAATAATAAAAAAGATGCATTGAAGAGTGTGGGAAGGACAATCTTACATTGCCTGCATCAATAGACCCTCAACACCAGGCATAATGAAAAGAAACACCATCCACTTGGGGAAGGGAAAGGAAGGTTGCCTGAGACTGTGCCTTAGAAGCCAGTGCCAGGTATGCCACAGTAAAACATAGCACTGGGTAGAAACCCCATGATCCCTGATTTCAGAGTGGTGATCACGAAAACAGTTTCCAGACCTGCCTCAGTGTCAGAATGGAATCCACCACCCCAGCAGACTGGACTTGAGTCTCAGCCCACATCACCACCAGCTGATTTAAGTGGCTCATCCCAAATTTTTAGTGCCAGAATGGCAAACTTAGGGATAGGGTGCCCTCTAGTGCTGAAATGGCTGCAGTAACCACAGGCTTAGGGAACGCAATTAGTTCTCTATGAATTCCTGAAAGACCCTTTGAAAAAGGACAAGTACAAACGTGGTCAGACTGAGAAGACTGTAATAAATACCTAATTATTATTCAATGCCCAAGTATCAATGTATGTCAAGAAGGATCCAGAATATTCACAGAAATATGACCTCACCAAACAGAATAAATTAGGCACCAGTGACCAAATCTGGAGAGATGGAGATATGTGATCTCTTAGAGAGGGTATTTAAAATAGGCATTTTGAGATAACAAACTTCAATAAAACACACAGAAATAATACAGAAATGTATCAGAGAACATTAACAGAGAGATTGAAATTTTTAAAAATCAAACTAAAATTCTAGATCTGAAATATACAGTGAAAAAATGAAAATGCATGAAAGGGTCTCTACAAAGGAATTGATTAAGCAGAATAATCAGTAATCTCAAAGACAGTCCATTTGAAAATGATGTCAGAAAAGATAAAAGAAAAATAATGAATGAAGTAATCCCAGAACTTTGGGAGGATAAGATGAGTGGATTGCTTGAGACTAGGAATTTGAGAGCAGCCTGGGAAACATAGTGAGACCCTAGGTCTACAAAAACATTTTTAAAAGACTAAAATACAAAACTATTAAGATTATTGCTTACAACAATTTGTTCAAAAAGATAATTTAAAAAGATGTAAATTGAAATACCTCATTTCAAAATGTAAAAGGAATAAAGTATACCTTTTATTTGTGATCAAAGTTAAGTTGTTAGCAGTTTAGAAAAACTTATTTTAAATATATTTTTATTAGCATCATGGTAGCCATAAAGCAAAAACCTATAATGGATATGCTAAAAATAAAAAGCAAGGAATCAAAAAAATACTACTATAGAAAAGCACTTAACCACAAAGGAAGACAGTAGGAGAGGAAGAAAGAAAAAATAAATGTATGAAACAACCAGAAAACAAATAACAAAATGGCAGTAGTAAGACTTTACCTATCAATAATAACATTAAATGTAGATAGATTTATTCTCCAATTAAAAGACATAGAGTGTTTGAATGTATGAAAAATAAGACCAAACTATATGCTGCCGACAGGAAACTCACTTGACCTGTAAAGACACATATGGGCTGAAAGTAAAAAAATGGAAAAAGTTACTTTATGCAAATGAACAAAAAAAAGCAAGAGTGTCTATACTTGTATCAATAAAATAGACATTAAATCAATCATGGTAAAAAAAGACAAATACAGTCATTATGTAATGATTAAGTGGTAAATACAGCAGGAGGATACAACAGTTGAAAATATGTATGCACCAAACACTGCAGCACCTACATTTATAAAGCAAACATAATAGAGTTAAAGGGAGAGAGCAATGGCAGTACAATAATAGTAGGGAATATCAATACTTCACTTTCAGCAATGGACAAATCATCCAGACAGAAAATAGAGAGAAAATATACCAGAATTAAACTGCATTCTATATGAAATAGACCTAACAGACATTTACAGAACATTTCATCCAACAGCTGTAGATTATACATTTTTGTCAACAATACATGGAACACTGTCCTGAATAGATTATATGTTAGACCACAAAACAAGTTTGAACACATTTTAAAAAATCAAAATTGTATTTAGTATCTTTTCTGACCACAATGGAATAAAATTAGAAATCAGTAACAGGCAGAACTTTAGAAACTGTACAAACACGTGAAAATTAAGCAACACATACATGAACAACCAATGAATCAATTTAGACATTAAAAATGAAATTAAAACATTCCTGGGTACATAGAAGCAGTCAAGATTGCCTCAGGAAGAAACAGAAAATCTGAACAGATCAATAATAAGGAACGCATTTGAAGCAGTAATAAAAAAACATTCTATCAAAGGAAAGCTCAAGGCCTAACATTTTCAGTACTGAATTCTACAAAACATTTAAAGAAGGATTAATACCAATTGTACTCAAACTGTTTCAAAAATTAAAGAGGAGGAAATACTTCCGAACTTATTTTACAAGGCCAGCATTACCTTGATATCAATACCAGATAAGGACACAATAAAAAAGCAGAAAAGCACAAGGTAATCTATCTAATGAACATAGAAGCAAAAATACTCAACAAAATACTAGTAAACCAAATTCAACAACACTTTTAAAAAACTGTTAACCATGATTAAGTGGGATTCATCCCAGGTATGCAAAGATGGTTCAACCTACACAAATTAAAAAAACATGATACATCACATTAACAGAATAAAGGACAAGAGCCGTATGATTCTTTTAATAACTGCTGAAATGCATTTATTAAAATTTGGCATCCTTTTTTGATAAAAACTACAAACAAATTGTGTATAGAAGGAACATACCTCAACAAAATAAAAGCCATTTATGGCAAACCCACAGCTAACATTTTACTGAATGGTGAAAAGTTAAAAGCTTTTCTTCTAAGATCTGGAATAAGATATTTATGTAAATGCTATTTAGTATAGCCATTTTAAAAAACAGTATGGAGGCTTCTCAGAAAACAAAAAATAGACCTGCCATATTATTCAGCAATCCCAACATTTGGTGTATATCTAAAAGTAATGAAATCAGTATCTTAAAGAGATACTTGCATTCTCATGTTTATTGCAACACTATTCACAATACTCAAGAAATGAAATCAACTTAAGTGCCTATCTACAAATAAATGGATAAAGAAAATGTTATACATACATACACGCACAAGTATATATACAGATATATATTGTTTTATGTGTATAACATAATTTATATAAAACATTGTTTTATATATATCATATCAACAATCAAATACCATTTAGCCATAGAATATAATAAAATTCTGTAATTTGAAGCAATGTAGATGGACCTAGAAAACAGTATGTTAAGTGAAATAAACCAGGCACAGAAAGACAAGTACCATGTGATCTTATATGTGGAATCTAAAAACGTCAATCTCATAAGAGTAAAGAGTAGAATATTGGTTACCAGAGAGGATGGAAAGGGTTGGGGGAGGGTTGGAGAAAGGCTGGACAACAAGTAGAAAGTTAAGGTAGACACAATAAGGAAGACTAAATTCTGGTGTTCTGTTGTACAGAGGATGCCTATAGCTAATAATGAATTGTATATTTCAAGATAACTTGAAGAGAGGATTTTGAGTGTTATCACAAATTTTAAAAATGTTTCAAGTGATCAATCGGCTAATTACTGTGACTTGATCATTTCGCTATGTATACATGTATTAAAACATCACATTGTACCCCATAAACATGTACAATGATTATATATTAGTTAAAAATAAAACATAAAAAGACAAATATATTCTTCGAGTAACCCACACTTAGATATTTGGATATTAATCTATTTATATGTTTCTAGATTTCACCGAATAATATATTTTTATGAATTTTGCATTCATATAAGTCTATGAGATACATTGACTTGTGTTTCTCCCCTCTTCAAATGTCCTTGTAAGATTTAAATGGATGTTTTCTGGCTCATAAAATCAGTGGAGAGTGTTTCTTTGTTTTTCATTAGAATTGTTTGTACCATATGAGTTATTTCCTCATTTTTCCAAACATATGGAAAAAATTTCCAGTGAAGCCATCTGAGGCTTGAGTTTCTTTTTTTGTGGGAAGATTTTAATTAAGAGTTTAATTTTTCTAATATATATGGCTATTAATATGTCTGATTTTTTATATCTGCTTTAACAAGGTATATTTTTCAATGGTTTTTCCTATATCATTCAATTTTATTTACAAAATATTTTTTATAATGCTTTTTTATTATCTTTTTAATGTTTCTGGGATTGATGATGCCGTCTTTTTTTATTTCATGATTTAATAAGTTATATCATGTCTCTTGCTTTTTTCACCTTGATTACCCTTGTCAGGAGTTTATCAATTTTGTTCCTGTTTTCAATGAACTAAATTATGTCTTTATTAATTTTCTCTATTTTGTTTACTATTTTGCTTACATTTCATGATGGTTAATACTGTCAACTTGATTGGATTGAAGAATACAAAGTGTTGATCCTGGGTGTGTCTTTGAGGGTGTTGCCAAAAGAGATTAACATTTGAGTCAGTGGGCTGAAGAAGGCAGACCCACCTTTAATTTGGTGGGCACAATCTAATCAGCTGCCAGGGAATATAAAGCAGATAGAAAAACTTAAAAAGAGGAGACTGGCCTAGCCTGTCAGCCTACATCTTTCTCCTGTACTGGATCCTTCCTGCCCTCAAACATCAGACTCCAATTTCTTCAGTTTTGATACTCACACTGGCTCTCCTTGTGTAAGTTAATATTTAATAAATTCCCCTATATGTGTATATCCTATTAGTTCTGTCCATCTAGGGAACCCTGACTAATACATAATTTTATTAATTCCTCTTTCAACTTTTTGGGGGGAGTTAATTTGTTGCTATTTTTTAACTGCATGAGGTGGAAGCTTACATCATTCTTTTTTTAAACTTCAACTTCTATTTTTTTTTACAGGGGTACATGTGTAGATTCGTTACATGGGAATATCGTATGATGCTGTGGTTTGGCATATGGAACCTGTCACCCTGGTAAGGAGCAGAAAACCCTACAGGTAGCTTTTTAACCCACCCAATGTCTGTTGTTCTCATATTTATATCCTATGTCATTCATTTTTAATGTTTTCTTTTTTCTCTTGCATCTCCTCTAAGCCGAGCATTTGCTGCATCCTCAATATATTCAATATTACATTTGTATTTCTTTTGCTTCAAAAAATTTTCTAAAATATATCATGAGTTTTGATTTAAGGATTAATAGAAGTAAATGCTTTTGATTTTCAAAAATAGGAGTTTTTAAAATTTGCATTGTGTCGTTAGTATCTAGCTTAATTTCACTATCATCAGAAAGAAGACACTGTATGATTTGTCTTTATTTTTAAGTTAATGGTCTTTTTCATTGGAAAAAAATACTAACATTTACAACTGGTAGTGGGTATAAATTGTAATATCTTGAAAAGCAATGTTGATGGTTATGCTGAAGTCCACAGCCACAGCCTATTCTGCCGACTTCAAGTTATGGTTCAGAAGCTTTTAAAAAGAGAGTCCAAAGATGCTCCATTGGTAAAGGTTTCTTATTAAAAATTTGTGTGTACAGTGACAACCTGACACCTGTTTCACTGTAGAACAATGCAGACAATGCTAAACCAACACACACAGGCCTACCACCAGGGTGTGTGTGTCATTGTCACCATGAGTCAGAGCACATGAAGTACAAGAGGACTCTTCAGCTAGTGGGGTCACGTCTCTTGGTTTATCCTTCACCCATTTTCTGCACATCATCCTGAGGTAAACCAATTTTAAATGTGTTTATTTTCAGTAAACCAGCTTTTATAATTTATACTAAACAAATTGAAGTAGAACACATTTGAGTAGGTTTTGAATTTGTTTTTTTATTTTTCCTTTTTAACACAAATGTCTGACTGTGCTCAATCATCAATCTGCATGAATGAAAATCTTGCTACCCCAAATAGTGTATTAATCATTAGCAAATGGAACTTTAAGAAGTCCTTATCATTAAGGTAGTACAAGTGTTTATATTGTAAAACTGATGTGTAGCTTGATCTTTAGGGGACAGGACCACCAACTAATACATACAGATTTTGTGTGTGTGGTCAGAAGGTAATTTTGACATTCAGTTTTGCTATATAGAAATGAATAAATGAAGTCTTTTCTTTTTTTTTCTTTTTTTTTAAAGAGGTAGGTAAAAGATTCAATCTGATCCTTCTAGAAGGTAGAAAAAGGAGTTGAAAGTGGGCCTTCATTTTACAGTCATCATCTGTATGAATTCTTCGTAGCTGACTTGTCAGTCTCCATCAATATCTGCTTCTCTGATCATTTCATCTACGTCGTCTGTTAGTTTTTCTCCTGTTTGTCATGACATGACATAGTTCTTCTGCACTTATGTAACCACTCCGTCCTTGTCAAAGACTCGGAATGCCTCAAGGATTTCTTCTTCATGTTTGTACCTTGCATTTTTCTAGACATCATAGCCAAAAACTCAGGGAAGTGCCATTACCATTGGCATCCACTTTGTTGATCACATACAGCAATTTGGCTTCTGTTGGGTTCTGACCTAGTGACCTCATGACAGTTCCAGGTTGTTTTGTTGTAATGGTACCATCACCATCTTTATCCAATAGAGAAAGCTGCCTTGAATTCAGCAATCTGTTTTTCGGTCAGCTGATTAGACATGATGCCAGCGAAGGAAGGAAGAGGAGAGCGAGCTAGGGTGGCTGCACAAGTGCGGGGGCTGTGATGGTGAGGGTCCCTCTGATGCTGCTGCTGCTAAGGCACGCTATGCGCTGTGCCGCCACCACTTCCTGGTGCCGAGTCCAGGAAACTGCCAGCGCCACTGCCAGATTTCAGTCTTTTTAGACTTGTGGAGACTTGTTTATTGCCAAACGTATAGTCAGTTATGGTAAATATTCTAAACGCACTAGAAAAGAATGTGAACTCTCTTATTGCTAGATGGAGTGTTCTATATATATTAATTAGGTCAAAATTGCTATATATGTTCCCCAAATTGTTTTTATACTTACTCTTTTGTTCCTGCCTATTCTTAGTAACTGACGGTACTGGGAGAGATACATTAAATATCCAACTATTATTTGGGTTTTTTTTTTTTTAATTTCTCTTCAAAGTTTTGCTTGCTGTTCTTTTCAATACTCTGGACCATTATTTTTATTGTATACAAATATAGGATAATTAGATATTTATGTTGAATGAGCATTTTAGCATTGTAAAATGCTCCTCTTTATCTGTAGCAATTATTTTTATCGTGAACTGTTTTGCTTATATTAGAATAACTTCATAAGTTTTATTTTTTAAGTCCTTCAATCTTATTTTTTTAAGACATGTCACTTATGAGTGACTAACAGAAGCTTTTACAAATCCAAACAGAAAGTATTTTTTTTCTTTAAAGATGTATTTATTCATTTTGTTTTCAGTCACTACCATTCCAAGTGTAATTACCTCCTGACATTTAAGATAATTAAATAGGTTGATTATCTCAACAATAAGATGAGCAAGTGGAACCCTCATTCACAGTCAGTGGGAGTATAAATTGGTACAATTGGTTTGGTAGACTCTTCAGGATTATTTACTCTGTTGATTATATTCATATCCTATGCCCCAGAAGTTTTCTTCCTAGTAATATACTCAACATATCTGCATCAAAAGACATGAACAAAAATTTCATAGATATGCTATTCAAAATATTTCTAAAACCTAAACTGCTCAGCAACAGAAAAATAGATAAATAAAATGTGGTATATTCACAACATAGAATACTACACACTGCAGTAAGTAAAGAAACCACATATACATAAGACCATGTGGATGGACTTTAAAACAATGAGTTGAACAAGAGAAACCAGACCACAAAGAATACATAGTTAAGGTTTGAAATTAAAAAATTATATTTTATCCTTTGAGTCTTTTGCTCATTAGTACTAATGTAATTTATGATATGTTTGAGGTTTAAACCTATATTCTTACAATTTATTTTTCTTATGTTTACTTTGATAAATTTTCTCTTCCCTTCCTTTGGTTTAATTAGGTAATTTATAGTAGTTTTCCCTTTTGTTAGAGTTTTAGTTATATATTTTAATTTTTTATTGATTAATTGAAAGATTACAAATTCACCTTTGACTTACTAAATTTTACCTTTAACACTGTTGTACTATTGTTGCGACATGCCACATGTTATCAATCTAAACACATCTTAAACTTTAAATACAGACATTATCATTTTAAAAGTGAATATTGATTTATATTTACCTATATATTTACTGTTTCTGCTACTGTTAATTTCTGTCTTCAGTGCTGTGTGTCAATCTCTCATTTCCTGCTGATGAAGTGCTACCTGGAATTTTTGTTCCATATGGATTCATATACATATGAAAAGAAGGGAGCTTATAGTTTGCATTAAAGCTAATGAACATCTTTTTCATGTTTAATGCTGTTTGACTATGGAATCTACTTTTGTGATAATAACACTCCTGCTGTCTTTTTATTTGCAATTTGCATATAGTGTAATAATCTATTCCTTTATTTTCAAGATTTGTTCATGTTGTTTCAGATATCGTTCTTGAAAACATAGTGTGTTGATATTGTTTTTAACCCCATATTAATTTTTAATTTTAAAATTTGTAGTTTGGGCATTTTCACATATAAAACAACAGCCGATATGTTTAGTTTTTCTCTTGTAATTTTATTTTATATTACCTATTTTATTTCATTTTCCCACCATGTTATAATTTATGGTGAATTCCTCAGGATTTTGTTCATTTTGTTCATTTGGTTATATTTGACATGCCTTTAATTCTGCAAGTGGTTAACTTTCCATGCTTAAAACTGATTATCACACACACACACACACACACACACACACACCACACTCACGTCCAAGTAAAATGATAAATCAGCATTCCACTAAAATGCTTTACATGTCTATTCCCATTTCCCAAGTAAATTATAAAGTGTTTAGAAATATTTACTTCTCAGTTGAGACATTTTGCTAATCTTCGTTTGATCTTAGGTTATTTCTAAGATAGCTTTAAAAAAATCAATGTTAGGCTAATATTGTCATTTCCATTCTATTTTTCTTTTCTGTTTCCAGAATTCTATTTCACTTGTATACTATGCATTTTCAGTTATGCTAGAAACATTTGCCAAAATTACAAATAATTTCAAAATATATTTCTCACTAATTTTTTACATCATTCTTTTCTCCTCTCTGATTTCTCTGTTCTGACGAAATATGCTTTTGGTTAGAACACTTTCTTACATATTTTCTTTCATTAGGGTATATTGTTTTAATAATCTATGAACTCTCCTGTGTGCCAAAATCTTTTCTCCTTTCTTTGCAGATGAATGTAATTTGGCTTGATGTAGTAGTCTTTAATTATAAAACCCTTTCTCAAAATGGTCTGTAGATCCTTCTTCTGTCCTCTAGTTTCTAGTGTCAACTTGAGGAAAGAAGTATTATACTGGCCTGGTTTTATTTCTGTTGTACATAGGCTATTCTTTATTTTGAGAAACTGGTAATATTTTCTCTCATTTCTTAATTCAAAAATTTTATCAAGATGGATCTACATCTTTTCTTTTTTCATGAATCCTGCTGCTTATTCAATGAAAATTTTCAGCCTATACTTGTATTAGTTTGTTTCCATGATGCTGATAAACACATACCCGAGACTGGTAAGCAAAAGAGGTTTAATTGGACTTACAATGCCACATGAATGAGAGGCCTCAGATTCATGGTGGGAGGCAAAAGGCACTTCTTACATAGATGAGACAACAGAAAAAATGAGGAAAAATGATAGTGGAAACCCCTGATAAACCCATCAGATCTTGTGAGATTTATTCACTATAATGATCATAACATGGGAAAGACCAGCCCCCATGATTCAATTACCTCCCCATGGGTCCCTAGCCCAGCATGGGGGAATTTTGAGAAATATAATTCAAGTTCAGATTTGAGTAAGGACACAGCCAAAACTTATGACTCTGCCCCCTCCCCTCCATATCACATGCCCTCACATTCCAAAACCATTCATTCCTTCCCAGCAGTCCCTCATAGTCTTAACCCATTTCACCATTAAACCAAAAGTCCACAGTCCAAAGTCTCATCTGAGACAAGGAAAGTCCCTTCCACCTATGAGCCTGTAAAATCAAAAGCAAGCTAGTTACCTCCTGGATACAATGAGGGTACATTGGGTAAATACAGCCATTCCAAATGGGAGAAATTGGCTAAAACAAAAGGCTTAAAGGGCCCATGGAAGTCTGAAATCCAGCAGGGCAGTCAAATTTTAAAGCTCCAAAATGATCTCCTTTGACTCTCCAGGTCTCACATCCAGTTTACACTGTGCAAAAGGTGGGTTCCCATGGTCTCAGGCAGCTCCACCCCTGTGCCTTTGCAGGCTATAATCTCCCTCCTGGCTGCTTTTATGGGCTGGCATTAGGTGTCTGCAGCTTTTCCAGCTGCATGGTGCAAGCTGTCAGTGGATCTACCATTCTGGGGTCTTCAGGGTGGTGGCCATCTTCTCACAGCTTCACTAGGCAGTGCCCCTGTAGGGACTCTGTGTGGGGACTCTGACCCCATGTTTCACTTCTGCACTGCCATAGCAGAGGTTCTCCATGAGGGCCCCACCTCTGCAGCAAACTTTTGCCTGGGCATCCAGGTATTTTCATACATCTGAAATCTAGGCAGAAGTTCCCAAACCTCAGTTTTTGACTTCTGTGTACCCACAGGCTCAACATCATGTGGAAGCTGCCAAGGCTTGGGGCTTTCACTCTCTGTAGCCACAGCCTCAGCTCTACATTGGACCCTTTCAGCCATGGGTGAAGCAGCTGGGACAGAGGGCACCAAGCCCCTAGGCTCCATACAGCATGGGGACCCTGGGCTCAGCCCACAAAACTATTCTTTCCTCCTGGGCCTCCAGGCCTGTTATGGGAGGGGCTACTGTGAAGGTCTCTGACATGGCCTGGAGACTTTTTCCCCATGATCTTGGGGGTTAACATTAGGCTTCTTGCTACTTATGCAAATGTCTGCAGCTGGCTTGAATTTCTCCTTAAAAAAATGGGTTTTTCTTCTCTACTGTATCATCGGGTCGTGAATTTTCTGAACTTTTATACCCAACTTCCCTTTGAAAATGGAATGCTTTTAACAACACCCAAGCCACCTTTTGAATGCTTTGCTGCTTAGAAATTTCTTCTGCCAGATACTCTAAATCTTCTTTCCCAAGTTCGAAGTTCCAAAAATTTCTAGGGCAGGGTCAAAATGCCTCCAGCCTGTTTGCTAAAGCATAACAAGAGTCACCCTTGCACCAGTTCCCAACAAGTTCATCATCTCCATCTGAGACCACCTGAGTCTGGACCTTATTGTTCATATCACTATTCTTCGTTTTTGTCAAAGCCATTCAACAAGTCTCTAAGAGGTTCCAAATTTTCCTACATTTTCCTGTTTTCTTCTGAGCCATCTAAACTGTTTCAACCTCTGCCTGTTTACCCAGTTCCAAAATCGCTTCCGCATTTTCAGGTATATTTTTAGCAATGTCCCACTCTACTCGTACCAATTTACTACTCTATTAGTCCATTTTCATACTGCTGGTAAGGACATACCTAAGACTGGAAAGAAAAAAAGGTTTAATTGGACTTATAGTTCCACATGGCTGGGGAGGCCTCAGATTCATGACGGGAGGTAAAACGTGCTTCTTACATGGATGTGGCATGAAAAAAAATGTGGAAAAATGATAGCAGAAACCCCTGATAAACCCATCAGATCTTGTGAGACTTATTCACTATCACAAGAACAGCATGGGAAAGACTGGCCCCCATGATTTAATTACCTCCCCCTGTGTCCCTCCCACAACATGTAGGAATTCTAGGAGATACAATTCAAGCTGATATTTGGGTGGGGACACAAACAAACCATATCAATGCTCATGTCTTTCTTTAGAATAATTTAATTTTTTGTTTAATTATTATTTTTCCTCTATTTATTCCTTTATTTTGTTTGGGAAATTTTATTATTCATATGCTTTGTATCCTGTATCCTTCTTCTGAGTATTCTATGTCATTTTTCTTTTATTGAGATGAGAGAGAGAGAGAGAGACAGAGCAAGTGTGTGAGAGACAGCAAACACTTGACAGAAAAAGCAGATTTGGTTTCTTATTTTTCTCAACGCTTTGGTATTTTGGAGACTCAAGGGAAAACAGCTGAGTACTTGGGTTGGTTTTCCATGGGTGCTAAAGTGAGATTAATGATTTCTGGGTTCCTGAAGAGCTTTTCTTTGTTGAGGCCTCTGACTCTCCTCGAATAAATGGTGAACCCAAAAATTCTTTTCCTTATTCTGGTATTCTTGGAAAGGGCCTCCCATTATTTTGACCCAAATAAACCTGTAGCTGGCCGGCTTTGGTGAGCCAAATGGCTTTTGGTTTCAGTAATTAGGAGAAGGCTGCCACTTGAACCTGAAGAAGCCTGGGAGCAGAATGTTTTCCTCCATATCTTCAACAGAACGATAATGGTTTTCATGTGTACTCAGTCAAATCACAGGAGTGACAACTTGTGTAGTACAACTGAGGACATCTCAGCAAACTGATTTATATGATTAATAAAAGAACAGAAATCTATTAGCTGGCAAAGGAAAAAAACACAATCCACTTAAGAGTAACAGGAACCTGAGAAAGAAAGGAAAACTGAACGTATAGAACAAGAGAATTCCATTGAATGTGGGATAGAAAGATGAGAACTTTAACAACAGTGATGAGAAATGTAAGAAAAATTCTGGAGGCACTTAAGAATACATATACATAAAAAATCAATGCTTTTTGGAACTAACAAAAATATGCTCTTTTACTGAAAAACATCAATCGTATATATATCTATTTGTCCCTAGGCAGTCATTCAGATCAATTTAAAGTATTTCTTAAACAACTATGTGGCTAGACATGTGTGAAGCACTGTTCACAAAAAAAATTCTGCTTTCCTTATCTGTCCTTATCAGAGCAGATGTAAATTTTGACTATATTCTGATGTAGCATTATACAAATTATCATGGTCTTTTTACCACTGTTCTTAATTTTTGCGTATAAGAAAATGTAAGGTGATCAGTGTACTTACCATTATTGAACCTCTGATCTTAGTGGAGTCATAAGAACACTGCTGGGAGAAACATAGATGTAGGCATAGTCTATGTATTGGTAACAAAACAAACTTTAAATATCATACACATATGTTTTCATTGTGTTATTTGTAAAGTTGGTGAAATGAATGTTTAATAGCAAATAGAAACACATAAGCAGTTGACTCAACTATTTTACATGGCATTTGTCATATTATTCATGTATTATTCTGTTGAAGGGCAAAGTTTTATCTATTTTTCAACATAATTGAGATTAAACACCTTACTGCTTAAAACCTCAATGAACCAAGTGTGAGCCTGTATTGATAATATTACCTATGACATTTCTAGGCTTGATTTTACTTTTGTTCCTTAGGTTCTGCCTGTTTGTTCTACTATTGAGTGTTTGGATAAATAGCATATGGAAAAGTACAATTTGAATATTCACTTTTCAGATAGCTTTCTGTCAATTCCCTTGAACACATAGCAGCATTGTTATTGAATATATTAAAGTAACTATGTTAAGATATATTTGTGTGCTATATGAAGAATTTTTGACTTGAGCAATCTGCTGTTGTACATTCCATTTACTTTTTCACATTATACAAAAGTATTTTTAGATATGTAGAAATCTGCACTGATCACAACTTTTTTGTATGTTCCCTATATATTTCTATTGGCATGCCTTACTTTTTCAGTTTTTAGATATAAAGCGCTAAGTGTACATTGATTTGTGACTGCTGTATTCCAAGATTCTTGAGTCTTATGCTTTTATGAATTGTTCCTTACATTTTTCCTTGGTTCTGTACATTTAAAAACTATTGATAAAGTGCTGGCTGTGGGTCAGGTGCTGTGCTTGGGGAGGAAAACAACACATTGTTCTTACCTTCATAGAGCTAATATTCTATCATAGGAGGGCACCTAGTGCAAATCTAAACACAGTGGTATTTAACTACATTTGTAAGTGTTAAAACAAGTATGAGGTGCTAAGAAACCAACAAACATTTAGTACCCTATAAACAGAGAAGTATGTTCGACTGTGAGAAATTAAAATTAAATATGATTCGGTCCCTAGCATTAAGAACTTCATACTCGAATGTGGAAGACATATAAGTAACACTCAATTACAAATGCCTGTGGTGAGTGCTCTAACAGGTGTAAGCACAGTGTCCTCCAGGGACACATAGGAGGACCACCTGTTCCAATCTTTGAAGCCGAGGGAAGGCTTCTTAGAGAAGGGGTCTTAAAAGCTGAGTGTGCCAAGTAGTAGATTGATAGATGAGGATGCAAAAGGAACTGGTGAATATGACTCTGGAACTAAGGCAGTAGAGCCAGATGCCAGAATTGGGAACCAAAAGTAATTAACTATGGCTGGAGCATAAATATTTTATCTGTATTTTAATCAAATGTGTTTCCAAAAGAGTAGAGAGTTCATGGCTTCCTACTCTGCTGAATGAGTTCATGACAGCATGGTGTTAGGAACTGAGGCCAGAGTCACTGGGTTTGAAAACAGGCAAGTTATTTAATCCTTTACTGTCTCTGTGATCTTAGGCAATTTACTTAATGTCTATACCTCGTTTTCTTGATCTGCAATCTGGCAGTAATAATAATACCTTCCTCACACATTTCTCATGATGATCATATGTCTCTACAACAAAAGTGCTTAGAAGAAAGCATATTCTATATATGCAGCACTGATTAAGTATTAGCTATTATTAGTTTTAATACAGACATGCACATTAATGAACAATAGGCAAGGATAATCCAGCATGAAACACTGTGATAGAATAGAAAGAGCAGAGAATCAAAATTCAAAAGACGTGGAATGTGGTACTGGCTCTATCCTTACTTACTGTATGTCCAGGCAAGTTAATTAATCTCTTTAAGCCTTAGTTTCCTTATTCCTAAATGAAAATAATGATATCTCACTTTTCTCCCTAAATCAGTATTGAAATGATAGTTGTTACTGTTATTATTATTGCCAGTATTAGTTACAGAGGAGAAAAATCTATATTTGGATAGATATTCTTTATAATAAATAATAGCTATTAACTTGAGCTCCTTTAATATTTGCATAAGAAAGATGATCATTTTTAGTTAAGTTGTAAATATTTTCCTTTGTCCCTGTGAGAATTATTATCCTATTAACATAGGATAGAATTAACTAGGTTAGATTTCATCCTTTATATCTATGTCTATCTAGCTATGACTATGATATATGCTATTATATAATGCAGCTCAATAGCCTTTTGTGACAGTAGTAGAAAATAACTTGTGTAAACATATTATTTTATTCTATATAATATATATTTCATATTATAAACATGATTCGATTATTAAATTTACTCACATTTTCAATTTGCATCAAGTTTCTCTTGTGGAATTTATAATGTCACAACTTCTCATTTGGCTTTGCATCTTTATCATTGTATAATATACATACAGAAAGGTACTATATTTCTTGATAAATGTCCTGTAATACCTAACCAAATTCCTTGAACACAAGACCTACATAATTGCTTATTGAATGAATAAAGAGCGTGTGTCAGTTTTCAACTGTATGTTCTAAACAATATTGTAAGTTATTGACAAACACATATCAGGCTTCTTATTGTGTTTGTATAGATTGTCACTATGAAATAGAAAATTAATTTTGGGATAAAATTATAATTGACCTCCTCCTCCCTATTGTCATGTTGGCTAACTCCTACTTATCTTTTAGATGTGTCTCTCTAGCTAAATATTTATTATTGAAGCTCTTCCCTGGATCCCTAGAGTAAGTCTCTTTTGTCACATACACTCATTCTAGTCTATTTCTCCTTTGTTGCACTTATCACCATTATTATTAAATAATTAAAGTATATCTATTTGCCTAATGTCCCCCTTACATGCAAGAACATATACTTCCTTAGGAGGTTGACTTGTGTTTTTCTGGTGCAGCACTGTATACTTAATGCCTAGAATAATCTTTTATATAGGTGCTTAATGAAAATGAATTGAGTGAATGTGTGAATACAGTATCAATATCTGTATGGCCTAGTATATTACACACTTTTATATATAGTAGTTGCAATTTTTTTAATATACAGTATTTGTCTAATTTTTCTATATGTTTTATAAAGCAATAACTAAAACTGGTGCTGAAGACATAAGTTACATGTGCATCTCCTGGAGAACCAAACTTTGAAATGAACAATTATTTGCATGAAGTTTTCTGGCTTGCGCTTTCTGGGTCAACACTTGTGACTGAGTAACTGAAGATGGTGCAGAGAGAGAACAAAGATAAGCTATAAAGAAGCTACAATAAGCTATAAAGAAATGAAAACAAAGGTTTCAGCCAAAGCTATGAGAAACTCTGCAGCTGAGATGGCACTTCAGATTTTTCCTGAACTGGAACAAGGAGACCAGACCTTTGTAAACCTGCATTCATCAATCGTTTGATGTGGACTGCACTCCAGAAGGATTTATTCATGACATAAAGCGTCTTGATGACAGGGCCTTTTAAGCTAAGGGTATATGCTAGCAGGGAGCACGCAGCACTGATCTTTCAGCTATCACCATTTTCAGAGAATGAGAGCATCAGTCTCAAACGGTAGCAGGATAGTTAACATAGGCACAGAAAAAAAGCTATAAATGTACGTGTGGTCCATCCAAAATAAATGAGATCCATTTTTATCCTATTTTGATTAGGATTGAAAAGAACAAATTTGCCAGATTTATGGGCATACACCAGGTATCTGAGGCCATGTTAATTTGCTATAGTGACAATATCACATTTGGAACAGTAACTGGAAACAGCACTAGTGCTAATTGAATTTGTCGTGAACAATTGTCATATTTGAGGATCCAGCTGACTTTTGTATGAACCAAACTCAGACTGGTAAATTAAATGGAGACATAATGGTGATAACCACCCTTGTACACCTTAGGTCTATATAGTTGGCAGTGATTTGTATTACTGCTCAGGAGACAATATTTGTTTCACTATCTGGCCTTTGAGAAAGTAGACAGTTTCAGAGAATTCTAATTGACCTTCTCTGCTACAAAAGCTCCAACCTGAGGAACCAATATGGGAGTTC
>NW_016107525.1:3588470-3606743 GCF_001604975.1 Cebus imitator
TATATATTCATGGGTCATGGAAATGGCTGCTGATTGGATGTGGACCCAGTGGATTCATTGTGAATCAGACCTAGTCCTGGACTCCTCCATTTATTACCTGGCTCCCCGATATACTTTGGATATGTGTCCCTGCCAAAATCTCATATTGAAATGTAATCCCCAATGTTGGAGGTGGAGCCTGGTGTGAGATGATTTGGTCATGGGGATGAATTTCTCATGAATGGTTTAGCTATCCAACTCAGTAGTGTCCTCATAATCATGACGGAATTCTCATGAAATCTGGTTGTTTAAAAGTGTGTAGCACATCCTCCCTCTCTCTTTTGTTTTCGTGCTGACCGTGTGACATCCCTACTCCCCCTTTGCCTTCCATCATGATTGTAAATTTCCTAAGGCCTCCCTAGAAGCTGAGAAGATGACAGCATCATGTTTCCTGTACAGCCTGCAGAACTGTGAGGCAATTAAACCTCTTCTCTTTATAAATAACTCAGTCTCAGTTATTTCTTTATAGCAATGTAAGAATAGACTAACACTTCCATACACCTTCATTGCATCTGGGGAGCTACAAATGAAATTTTTTCTCCTCAGTATCAACATCAATTCAGACCTTGTGTCCAATAGTCCTCAAAATTTTTGGAGGTTCCCTATTCATAGTATACTCTTTTAATTAGAATTTTATTTTATTATTTTTTTTATTTTTGGGGTATGTAGTAAGTGTATGTATTTATGGGGCACATGAAATATTTTGATACAGGCATATATAGTATGCAGTAATAACATCAGGGTAAATAGTGTATCCATCACCTCAAGATTTATCCTTTCTTTGTGTTACAAAGAATCCAATTATACTATTTTAGTTATTTTTAAAATCCACAATAAGTTATTGTTGACTAGTCACTCCATTGTGTTATCAAATACTGGATCTTATTACTTTTATCTAGTTTTTTTGTTTTTTTTTTAACCCATTAATTATCCACATTTTCCCTACAACCTGACTACCTTCCTCAGCCTCTGGTAAATACGACTCAACTCTGTACTTCCATGAGTTCAATTATTTTAATTTTTAGCTTCCACAAATAACTGAGAACATGTGAAGTTTGTCTTTTTGTGCATAGTATACTCTTATGCAAGAAAATGGCCATAGGCCTCCTTGAGGACAGACTGGCAGAGTCATTACTGTATATACTTCTCATTGGATTGCAAGTTCCTTCTTCATGGAGACCTGGCCTCTTCTTCAGATAATGGGTTACAGGTTCAGCTCTAGAAAGTGGACAAAAGATTACAACACTTTTATTGAGGTAACTGCCACCATCCAAACTCAGTTTCTTTCAGTTTTGTTGTTTGAGCAGTATCCTTGTTGATTGCCCGTATATCTGGTTCCTAGGATTCAGCATTCTATTAACCATATCCGTTCCTCTCTGTGGGTCATGACTCCCTTCTATGCTGCTCTGACCTTTCTGCTCATGATAATTACACTTGCCTTGCCTATGATGGTAAAACAGAGTTCACTCTGTAATGGTATCTGCCACTGCCACGACTGAGCTTCTTAGTGATGTTAGCACCTTTCTCACGAGAAACTTCTTTATTGTTGGATAAATGATGTCTCTCCCAGGCCCTCCAATGGAGCATAATCATCTAGTAGGTTTTCTGGCCTTATATTTTTTACAGATGTGTGTGTGTGTGTGTGTGTGTGTGTGTGTGTGTGTGTATTTGTGTGTGTATATATATATACACACATATAAATGTATATTCTAATATATTCTAAAAAGTATATTATAATATACTTTATTATATAAGTCTTATGGTTCATTATTTCATGATCTTCCATGGCTGTTCTGCCATTTTTACTTCACTTAGTGAGGTTACTTGCTTTCTCCACACTTCTAAGACCCATTTTAATAGCCTGGTAATATCATCTATTGTGGTTAATTTTTACAGACCAGGAGTCAGCAAACATTTTTCTGTAAAGGGTAGATACGATTCTAGGTTCTTCAGGCCATAGAGTCATTGATTAGAGAAAATATAATTGATAAAAACATTCATGGGCTATAGTTTGCTAACCTTTGATATAGACTACATCCTGGGATAATTCTTATATTGATATACTCTGTCTTATCCAAATTTATGTTCCATCCTCCTTGATCCAACATCTTCAGAATACAGTGCCATAAATACTGTCCTGACCACTGCCTGTATATGTCACCTAGGCATTGCAGCTCCTTTGGGGTATAAGCTCTGTTTTCCCTTAGAGACATCACACTTCCCTGGCAAAATTATGTTATGACAATCTGAATAATTGGCATGATGGTCAGAAGAAGAGATGGAGAAATGAGCATGTCAGTCTTGATGGGAGGCTCTCAATGGCACACCACAGCATCATCATCATCTACTAAAATTCAGTATCTCTCCAGTAAAATTATTCTGATAATGATTACCTACAAAAGCAAGTGAATAAATAATCATGAATAAAATCAAATCTAAGCATTTAGCCTCCAAGCCTCACTTTGTGATATAAATTAGCACAACTGGTTTTGTACAAAAATATGTTGTCATAAGATGACTTTGTCTTCATTTTCATTTCTGAGATTTACAGGGCCAACCTTATTCAAAAGGGTAAAACAAGTGAAATATCAATAGCACCCAAATTTATATATCCTTTCCCTATCTTGAGGATTGGAAATCCCTATCTCCATCCTTCCCCATACCTTAATTTCAGGTATCCATTATCATTTATATTGCATTTCCAAGAAGGAATTAAATCAACAGAGCTTCACTGAGATGCAACTGACTGATAAATCTTAAAAGTCCTTCTTTCATTCAACATGTAATTAATATTTGAGGACACCTACTTTGTGATAGTCTTCTATGTACTAGGACTGCAACATTGAGCAAGTAGAGAAAATCCCTAATATACTAAATCTTATATTCTAGTATGTGTGCATGTGTGTATGCATACAAAAACAATCTGTAAAATTTATAAACATAAAAAATCCAAATAGCACAAAGTGTTATGAAGCAAAGGAAAGCAATGGGAAAAGTGACTAGAGGCGGATGCGAAATTTAGCTAGGCTGGCCAAGGAGTGCTTGTTACCTGAAGCTTAAATAATAAAGAGCTAATCACATGAAATTCTGAGAAGAATTTTACAGAAAGTAGCATAAACAATGAAAAAGTAAGATGCTGAAATTCATTTGGTATATTTAAGGCTTATGAGAAGGCTACTGTGGCTAGAGCAGAGAAAGAAAGATGAAAGATCATAGGAAATGAAGTTGGAGAGATATGTGCTAGATCATGTTAAGCCCTGTTAATAAATAGCTTGAATTTTATTATAATATTTATGAAAGATTTTCATGAAAATAATATCAGTTATTATTTGAAAGAATGATATTTTCTCCTGTGTGAATATTCAAAGCAAGATTAGAGGCAAGGACTCCTGTGAGGATGTTATTGTAGTTCACAGTAAGAGGATTTGGGATCCTCCAACTAGAATGGTAGCATTCAAAATGGAGAGAAATAGATGGATACTTTCACTGTCAACAGAGATCAAATCTCTAAGGATGATTAATAAAACAATAAGATATAATATAAGAAAACAGCCAGTGGTTGATAGGCATATATATTGGTTAGCAAGAAATACTGCTGGGCACGGTGGCTCACGCCTGTAATCCCAGCACTTTGCGAGGCTGAGGCAGGTGGATCATGAGGTCAGGAGATCGAGACCATCCTAGCTAACATGGTGAAAACCCGTCTCTACTAAAAATACAAAAATTAGCTGGGCATGGTGGCATATGCGCCTGTAGTCCCAGCTATTCAGGAGGCTGAGGCAGGAGAATCACTTGAACCCGGGAGGTGGATTGAACCCGGGAGGTGGATTTAACCTGGGAGGTGGAGGTTACAGTGCGCCGAGATTGCACCACTGCACTCCAGCTTGGGTGACAGAGTGAGACTTCGTCTCAAAAAAATAATAAAATAAAATAAATAAATACCCATTTCTTGTGAAATCTCACGAAAGAGGTAGCTTTACAGTGGGCCAAAATATAAATGCAATCTTGAGAACTTAAAATGAATGCAAAAGTTTCTGAAAGTGTATTAATGGTGATATTTTATTGCTCTTTAGAAGAAATTCATGTCAGATTTAGACTGAGATAATTGTGTTATAAAATATTTGTTGTATCATTATTAGAACCATATTTGATGACCAAATTACAATGAAGTTCTCTCCTGGAAATGATGTTTACTCCTTGAAAATTAGTAAAAATTTGATAAGAAATTTTTCCCAAAAAATCTCTTCAAACTAAAATGTCTAAAATTTTATATACTAGTCTTTCTATGTTTTCAAAACCATAAATATTTTATTTTTTAAGCTCCTAAAAATCACCAAATTTTGACTAAATCACTTAAACGTTATACTATAATACATTTTCAAAAAGTAATTTAATGTATTTTCTCTGAATGTGTTACTTATTGTTATCAGGCAGCATTTTATGTTGAGTTCAGATACGTGTCTATGCTTTACACTCTTGGCTCATGTTCTAGACATTTTTTGGAAAATGATTCTGTGGCTGATCAGTGTTTCAAATTTTAATACATATTTTCTGGTACAAAAACAATCTGTAAAATTGCTTGAAGACCTCAGGCAAAAAAAAAAAAAAATTGGCTTCATTAACCTAAAGACTTTACCACCCTGTAGTATTGGAAATTCACCGTCAGCTAAGGAAAATGCCTGGAAAGTTGAAGTCAGGAATGAGGTTAGTATTGTAGGTTTATACATATTATGGGGGGGCAGGAATATCACAAGATGAGAGTGGCTGATTTTGCAGAGGCAAAATTAATAGTTCTTATGAGAAAGGACTTTTGAGTCAGGTAGAACTTGTCTGAGTCCTGGTTGTGCTACGTAGCAGCTACATAAACTTGAGCAAGTGTCTTAAAATTTCTGTACTTCAGTTTTCATCTGTATATCATAAATTTATTCATACATGAAATAATTCTTTTAACAGATGTTTATGAGCACCTATTATGTTCCAGGCACTCTTAATTGACACCAGAATTCTGTGATCAATGAGACAGTAGTCTTATCCTCAAGTAGGTTGTTCTTAAAAACAGTCACCTAATAGGGTTTATAAGAAATAACATGAAATGAAATGAAATAAGATAAAGCATGCAGAACACTTAGCAGAGTACCTGATATGTTTTAGCCATGAAATAAATGTAAGTTTAGATTAACATAGCATATTTTTGTAAAAGTTTAGTTTTGTAATGTATACTATATGTTTCATGAAGAAAGAAAAGTGTTTTCTTTTATTACATCAGTCCTGAGAATAGTTGGTATTCATTTCAAAATAAATAAAGTAAATAAAACTGCTTAATACTTTCTAACTCCTCTGCTCTGAATGAGGAAAGAGAAAAGCAGAGTTGATAGAGTTTCCAAAAGTTATGCCATCTTCTAAGCATCTTCAGCAGGTTTAGATAAAGACAGAGAGTTAGAGGAGACTCTTGACTTCAGATCCAAGTAAATAGCATAAGAAAGCAAAAACTAACAAATCCCCCGAAACTATTAGGAAAATCCTAAGGTCTTAAAATTTTAAGATGGGAGAGCTTAAAGTGCCTTGGCAATTTTTTTAACTTATTGATTTTGATATACTTTCATGTACCACATAATGATGTTTTGATCAATGATGGACCACATGTACAATGGTGGTCCCATAAGATTATCACGAAGGTGAAAAATGCCTATAGCCTAGTGATCTCTTCAGGATCCTGAACCTGTGTAGGCTTAGCCTAATATTTATGTGTATTAGATTTTAACAAAAAAAGTTTAAAAAGTAAAACTAAAACCTTCCAAAATGGAAAAAAGCTTATAGTATAAGAATATAAAAAGAAAATATTTTGGTACAGCTATACAATGTGTTTTAAGTGAAGTATTATTACAAAAGGTCAAAAAGTTAAAAAGATTTAGAAGTTTATGAAGTAAAATATTACAGTGTGCTAAATTTATTATTAAAGTAATATATTTTAAAAATAAATTTACTGTAGCCAAAGTATACAGTGTTGATAAAATCCATCAACAGTAACGTCCTAGAGCTTCACACTCACTTAGTACTCATTGACTTACCAAAGCAACTTTCAGTCCTGCAAGTTTCATTCATGGCAAGTGCCCTTTACAGGTGTATCTTTTTTTTATCTTTTACATCCTACTTTTACTCTACTTTTTCTATGCATAGATATGTTGATACAGGGATACTTACCATTGCGTTACAATTGCCTACAGTATTTGATACATACAGAAACATGCCACAGGTTTGTAGCCTAGGAACAATTGGTTGTACTGTATAGCCTAGTTGTGTAGTAGGCTATACCATCTAGGTTTGCGAAAGTACTCTTTATGATGTTCTCAGACAAAATTGCTTAATGACACATTTCTCAGAACATGTCCCTATCATTATTTATTAATATACACTCAGAAGGGGGATTCCTGGATCATGTGGTAGTTCTACTTTCAATCTTCTGTGGAACTTCTATACATTTTCCATAACGGTTGTACCAATTTACATTCCCAAGAACAGTGTACAAGAGTTCCCTTTTCTCCATGTCCTCACCAACAATTGTTGTCTTTCCTCTTTCTGATAATAGCCATTTTAATAGGTGTGAAGTCATATCTCATTGTGATCTTGATTTGCATTTCACTGATGATTAGTGATGCTGACCACTTTTTCACATATCTGTTAGCCATTTGCATGTCTTCTATGGAGAAATGTCTATTCAGGTCCATTTTAAAATCAGGTTATTTGACTTTTTGCTATTGTGCTAAGTTCCTCTTCTCAGATACATGGATTCCAAATATTTTCTCCCATTCTGTAGATTGCTTTTTGACTTTGTTGATTATTTTCACTGCTGTGTAGAAGCTTTTCAGTTTGATACAGTACCACTTGTATAGTTATGAATTTGTTGCCTGTGCTTTTTAAGGTCATATCAAAAAAATGTTCCCCAGACCAATGTCAAAAATGCTTCTTAATGTTTTTCTCTCTGGTAGCTTTAGTTTCAGATTTTACATTTAAGTCTTTATTTTGAGTTGATTTTTTGTGTATCGTGTGAGATAATAGTTTAATTTCATTTTCATGCATGTGGGTATCCAGTTTTCTCAACATCATTTATTGAAGAGATTATCCTTTCCCCATTATGTGGTCTTAGCACTCTTCTTGATGGTCAATTTATTGTAAATGCATGATTTATTTCTGGGCTCTCTTTTCTGTTCCAATGGTCTATATGCCTGTTTTTATGCCAGTGCCATATGGTTTGGATTACTATAAGTTTGCAACATTTTTTGAAATCAGGAAGTGTGGTGCCTCCAGCGTGCTTCGTGTCCAAGATTTCTTTAGTTATTTGGGATCTTTTGTGATTCTCTATGCATTTTAAGATTTTTTTTTCTATTTCTGTAAAAAACGGCATTGGAATTGATAGTGACCATATTGAATCTGTAGATAACTTTGAGTAGTATGAATATTTCAAAAACATTAGTTCTTCCCATATGTGAACATGGGCTATCTTTCCTTATATTTTTGTCATCATTTTCTTCAGCAATATTTTATTTATAGTTTTCAGTGTACAGATGTTTTACCTTCTAAACTAAATTTATTTCCGAGTAGCATGCTCTTTGTGATGCTATAATAAATGGAATTGTTCTCTTAACTTCTTTTTCAGATAGCCTGCTGTTAGTATATAGAAATTCGATTTACTTTTTAAAAATTTAACTTTCATTTTAAGTTCAGGGGCACTGTGCAGGTTTGTGATATAGGTAAACTTGTGTCATGAGAGTTTGTTGTCAAGATTATTTCATCACCCAGGTATTAAGCCTAGTACCCATTAGCTATTTTTCCTTGTTTTCTCCCTCCTTCTATCCTCCACCCTCCAATACGCTCCAATGTGTGTTGTTCCCCTCTATGTGTCCAAGTGTTCTAATCATTTAGCTCCCACTTATAAGTGAGAATACATGGGGTATTTGTGTTTGTTTTTCCTGCAAAGTGCATGATCTTGCTCTTTTTCTCTGGCCTCATAGTATTCCATGTACAACATTGTTTTAATACAGTCTATCATTGATGGGCATTTAGGTTGATTCCATGTCTTTGCTATTGAGAATTCTACTGCAATGAATATACATATGCATGTGTCTTTATGGTAGAATGATTTATATTCCTCTGTATATATACCCAGTAATGGGATTGCTGGGTTGAATTTCTGTTCTAAGTCTTTGAGTAATTGCCACACTGTCTTCCACAATGGTTGAACTAATTTACACTCCCACCAACAGTATATAAGCATTCCTACTTTTTACACAACCTTGCCAGCTTCTGTTATTTTTTGATATTTTAATAATAGCTCTTCTGACTGGTGTGAGATGGCATACAATTGTGGTTTCAACTTGTATTAGACATGCAATTGATTTTTGTATGTTAACTTTGTATGTTTAACTTTACTGCATTTATTAGTTCTAACAGTTTTTTGGAAATCATATGCTGGATAACATTTCCTGCAAATTATTAGTTACTTAGTTATTTATATTTATACAAATCTACTGATATATATTTTGGTTGTCTTTTAAAGTAAAATCTGACTGTTTTGAGTAATTTAATAGTCACTGTCAAATTCAAAGTTCACCAATGGTTTTTTTATTGTATTTATAATAAAATCCAAAATCTACACATTATTCTACAATGTCAAATTTGATCTATTCCATTCCAGCTTCTGCATCATAATCTGAACCACTCTACCCCTTACTTATTTGCTTTTTAAAAATATATATTGATCATGCTCTTGAGCTTTTGTGTTTGCTATTCTCTGAACCTGAAACACTACTCTCAGCTATACTTATTGCTGCTTCACTTTGTTTCCATTTCTGCTGAAGTGCTACTTCCTCCCTAGAGATGCCATTCCTGAGACCCTTTGTGGAAGATAGCCCCCACCCTTTGTCCTCTTACCCTTCTTTATATTTTCATTGCACACGTCATCGCCTGACATAGGTGTACACACATAAACACACATCTATATATCTATCATTTATCTTTATCTCTATCTATCTATCTATAGTTGAGGGCATCGTTATGTCTTTAGAACACTGGAAAATATCTGGCATATGGTACACACTGAGTAAAAAAAACTTGAGAAATGAATTTGTAGTTTAATAAGTAAACTAATCTTTATTTTCCCTACCATCATTGCCTGAAAAATAAAATAGATGTTATAAGTACCTGGTCAGAGATATGAAAACATGATTCATCAGTATTTAAAAGGCTTTATTAAGCAATTAAACTCTGTTTTTTATAATGTTTATATCTCAGACCTCTTATTTCCCTGTTTTTATGTCCCTATACAATTTAAACTTTATATAGATCATGGTTGATGTTCAGTACTTATGCTGAAGTAATTTATATTGGACATTTTTTGTAGATATAAGAAAATTCTTTCCTCAAAGGTTAAACTATTGCTATGTCTAAAAATATTTTCCTTTTGGTGAATTATAAACTTAAATCACAAGGGAATTATAAATGATAGGATACTTTTTTTAGGTTCCACATAGCAACTCCCTGGGGCTTTAATTGGAATATCTAAATAAAGTTCATTTATGTGATACTTCTTAAAGTTAATGCATGGTTTAGTAGCTCTTTGTGATCTTTAATATGCAATTATTTTAGCTTATGTGCTTAGCAATTTAATATTCTAAATTGTACTTAGGACATTTTTAGAACTAGAACATTCCACAAAAACATATATTTAACAGTAACATATTGGTATCGTCTCTTTACTATTTTTGATTGTGCGTTTTGAAATATTTGGTTTGGAATTAATGTTAAAGTTTTGTACATTCGCCACATGTTTTCTCACATTTTAGGTGTTTTTTTAAACACAATCAGAAACATGTGCTCTACTTTTTTTTTTTTTTTTTCAAAATATATAGCATTTAATATAGAGTTAGGCTACTTTTTTTCACTCCTTGCCCTTATCTTTCCTAGTGACTTTGAATATGAAAAAATGGGCCAAATGCTTTGTTCTTGTGAATATGACAATTTTAATAATAACAACGAATAATGTAGTGATGCCAGAAGTAACAAATGAGGATTAGAAAAACATGCAAAGTAAGTCATCTAGGCTTTAGATCAGAATCCAATATTCAGCACTGTGTAATCATCGATAAATTATTTAACCTTCCTGAATCTTTCTTTATAAAACAAGAAAGGAGCTATCTTTCTTGCCTAACTGCAGAGTTTTTATAAAAATTAAATATGTTAAAATAAGTGAAAGATTAATAATATAGTTTAAAACTATGAAAATGGTAAATGCCAATTAAAATACAAACTTACAAAAAATAGCACACTCTCATTTTTGTAAAGTTTTGAAAATAAGTAAATGAGTTTTCTTAATAAGCAATTTTAATTCCTTACTGTTTACTAGATACTATGCAGGAGTCACATACAGACGTCTTCAGAAGGAGCTCATAGGCTTATGAAAGAGGCATTCAGTTAAACAGAGAATAATAAAACACTGTGAAATCACTTGAGTTAGAGGCCCATCCTCTATAGTAACATGATATGGTGTGTGTGTGTGTGTGTGTGTGTGTGTATATATGTATTTCATATATATATATATTTCATATATATATATTTCATATATATATATATGAAAAATAAAATAGATGATATAAGTACCTGCTCAGAGATTTATAAACACTATTCATCAGTATTTAAAATGCTTTATTAAGCAATTCAACTCTGTTTGAGTTGAATTGAGTTTATATATATATATATGAACTATGCTTTAAGGACTAGAAGAAGAAAAGGAGCTTATTTTTTAAAACAGAAGAAGAAAAATAGTGGCCAAAGGAGTATGAGAAAAATCAGATGAGGTTGGGGGTCACAGAAATTAAGGAAGAACAATTGTTAATAATGATATCAACAGTGTCAAGTGCAGCAGAGAAGACCATGAGGATAAATACTTAAAAATGTCCAGTAGATTTGGCAATTAAGGGGCTATTGATGAGTTTACCTAGACCAGGTTTTAATAGAATTGTGAAAACAAAAACAAATTTACAGCAGACTGGGAAGCCAAGAAAGTGTAAGAACGTGTAGTCATTATATGCAGATTACTATTTCAGAATGATTGGCTGTAAAAAGAAATCAGGTTTGGGTAGTGAATCAAGAGGAGCTGAAGAATCAAGGAATGTCTGTCAATTATTTGACACTTATTTTGGGTAATTTTTAATAGTAGATGTGTAGACCTTGGACAGAAGTAGAGAAATCTTCAAGTCTTGAGGAAATATATATTAATTGGGATGGTTAATATTGGTAAATTTGTAGATAAAGAGAAAAGAACTTGAGGAAATCATGACTTCACCTGTCATTCTTTTGAAATAAGTATAAGCCTTCTGTTCTTAGAGTCAGGCATAGAAGTTAAATTCTTGTCTTACAGAGAATATTGTATTTTTAAAATTTTCTCTGAAATAGTAAAAGTGAAAGAATATGGGAAGAAAAACATGGATTGGTAAAATAGTATCAATCATAAACATTTGTAATTTATGGTTAGAAAGTTAATATTTAAAGCGAACATTTGCCACTTACTAGCCATGTGACTTTTCTGTGACTCAATACCTTCACCTGCAAAATCAGATAATAATAGTATCTACCACATGGGTAGGGTTTCTATGAGTATTAAAAACAAAAAAAATACGTAAAACATTTAGCGCAGTGTTTGCCACAGAGTGAGCCATCAATAAATGTAGTGGAAACTAGGAAAAAATCAGATTAAGGGCGAATGAGGACAAAACTCATGTGTAGATGAATGAATGCATGGGAGATATGGAAGGGTAAGAAATTATGATCACTGAATTGATTATTAAGAGTGGTTTTGGCTAAATTGAGCTTTCAGGTATTGGTCTTGGGAGAAATTTTCCTGAAGTAGAAAAGGGGAGAAGTTTACCGGCGTTGTGAAAATCCAGATATTTGAAGTTTGGGCTACCGGATAGGCAACCTAAGTGGGTTATGAAATCTCTCAGTATTGTGGCAAGAACTAAGTTAGAGGGTAAGATATGGAGTCAAGTATGAAAATCTTCAATAAACAAGAGTTGTGAGGGAGGCTTTTAAAAGGCTTTTTTTGGTTTATAGCCTCTGTAAACTTTCCTCTAAAAGGAAGGTTGTGCCTCTTCTTCAGAATGATAATTTTTTTATGAAGTTGAACAGCCAGCAAGTAGAGGTGTTTTAGAGTAAGAAGGGATTAACAAAATAGAAAAAAATAATTTGATCTTTTATTCAGTTTGTGCTATAGTCTGAATGTTTGTGTTTCTCTCCCTTAAATTCATTTATTGAAAGCCTAATCCCTGAGATCATGGTATTAGGAGTTGGGGACTTTGGATGATAATTAGGTCATGAGAAACAAGTGCTTATGAATGGAATTAGTGCCCTTATACAAGGCCCTAGAGAGCTAGCTAAACCTTTCCACCATGTATGGACACAGAAGGCAGCATCTTTGAACAAGTAAACAGACCCTCATCAGGCATAGAATCTGTTGCCACCTTGATCTTGGACTTCCCACCCTCCAGAACTGAGAGGAATATGCTTCTCTTGTTATCTAGATCAACAATAAGCTATCCAGTTTATGGTATATTATTATATCGCAGATGGACTAAGACTGTACGTGAACATCTATATTTTATGAATAGTTAATAAAATTAGTTTAAATTACCCACCTGGCTACAAAATCTTAAGTGTTAAGGTCATTCTTCTTATGAAGGTCTATCTTAAAACTTTAAACACTTACATAAAGAAGGCATATAGGGTTTCAGGAAGTGTGTAAGTTTCCAAGGTTTCATCTTAATTATTATTGTTTTTTCATTTTTAAATTCATCTCCTGGATGTTCAGACAAAAATATCAGCATTTTTTTTGTTTTCATGTTTGTTATCAAATAGGTATTGGTAAAAATCTTCATCATATGCACTCACAACTTAATAAACACATCTTCCTTTTATTACAAATTTCATGATAATAAAATTTCTTGGAAAGGTAGGCAATTCTTACCAAACTTAATGTCTGTTCATTGAATATAATATCATTTGAGGATAAAACATATTGTCATATTACATTAATAACTCACTAATACTTCCTCTAGATCTACTTGCTATCCTGAATGGATTTAGCATCTCATTGAAAAAATATGTACCCCAAAAATACATGCCAGATACTTTAATTTCTTATCAATTTATCTTTGTTTCATTCTAATTTTATAAGTTTCTTAGGTTTCCCATCAGAACTAGTTTGGATGTAAGAAGTAAAATTAATAATATTTCATAATTATTACTATTTAGTGAATCTAGAGTATTTCAATTTATTCTAAGTATATGTCACAATAACATAAATGCCATTGAAAGCAAATTCATCTGCTCTTTCTTAGCCTGAATATATAGCATCTATAGTAGTTATTCTGCCGGTTAACCAAACACTGGGGGCCAGATTAGCTAAGCATCTGACATAAAGAATTTGTCTTTCACTCAAATATGAGAATGTTTTTGGAGGCTATGTTTGATTCCACAGAGGTTAGGCAGAATGAGTTAAATCAGAGAAGTTTAGAAAACCCACCCTAGCTTTAGAGATTGCCTGATGATGGTTCTGGAGCTGATCTAAAGGCCCCAGTAAGTTATCAGCTGCACCTGGAATATTTGGATTTCTTTTGCTAATTGTTATGATGTGGGCAGAAGTCTTGCTTTTATGGTGGATCTGTGAATCCTATGGTACCGTATTACTCAGTACCAATTAACCCCATGTAATGATGAATAAACAGCTGAGACAATAATTCTAAGTAGTACATTTTAATGCCTTTTTGTGCTTCAGTACCATATTTTCTTCTAGTGTCTTAAAGAAATTGTACTGGCCATGACACATCTATTTAAAACATAATATTTCCCCCCATTTACTAGCCTGTATTTGATGTAAATGAAAATAACTAATTTTAACTACATGTGAAGAATAAATTGATTTTTAAATGTTAATCAATGGTTTTAAGAGTCTGATCTTTCGACTGGATTCATTTTAGTACTAGTAATTTCACTGTTGGACTTTATATTCTAACCACACTTAGCATTGAAAAATAGCCTAATTCCCTGAAATACACCCAGTTTTGTTGAAAGTATACTTTGATACTTGAAGATTTAACTTTTATGGTTTTGAGTAGCCTGCAGAGCCATAGCATGTAGTGATATGTAATTTCTCTGAATCACTAATTTGAATCATATGCGTTTTGAAATTGAGACGAATAAATAAATCTAGCAGGTAGCTTAGTACTTACATGTCTAAACCACAACAACAATAAAAAATAATGCCAGCTACTAACATCCAGAAACTGGCCTGGCACTACCATCTAGGCTTTGATGTAACTACAAGTTTTCCTGCCATTCAAAACAGAGTCTTGGTGTTCCCCTATTGAACATAAACAACTTCACAGAGCATCAACATTAGACAGTGTCACTCTCTGGCCATGATGAAGCAAGATAAAAACAAGACCACTCAATATCCATGTCAACACCCAGACAAAAACAAATTGCCCAATTTAAAAAGATCAAAATACTTCTCTTAGGGTATTAGTTTTCTATTTTTGTCACAGCAAATTACCACAAATTTATCAGCTTTATTATTGAACAATTCTATAGATAAGAAGTCCAGATACAGTGGAGCTTATCTGCGTTTTCTGCTCTAATACAACACTTGAAATTGAGGTGTTTGCAGGGCTGTATTCACTTCTGTCAGCTCTGGGGGAAGAATCTGACTCCAAGCTCATTCATGTTTTTGCAGAACTCAGTTTCTGTCATTTATGAAAATGAGCTGCTTCTTTGTTTTCTGGTTGTTAGCTAGGGGCTGATCTTTTCACCTAGAGGTTGCTTGCACTGTTTCTTATAATTTTCACATGATCCTCCTTTTAGCAATAGTGAGTAGTCAGACTTCAAATCTCTCTGACATCCCCTCTGCCACATCACTCCTGCCTTCTCTGCTTTTTAAAAAAGATTGTGAGTGACTCTACTAGACTTACCTGGATAATAGGACAAATTCCCTACTGAATTATTCGTTCAATTAGTAATTAAATTAATGATTCAGAAAAATTACAAATCACTACATGCTATGGATCTTCATAAGATCCATGACATTAATTACATATAAGATCCATGACATTAATTACATCTGCAAAGTCCTTTTTGCCATACTAGGTATATGTTAGATGGATCCAGGGATCAAAAATAAGAGTGGACATCTTTAGGGGGCCATTCTGCATACCACACCTGGCTAACATGACTGACTGCTCATCCTATACTGTGATGGTTAATACTATCAAATTGATTGAAGGATATGAAGTATTGATCCTGTGAGGGTGTTGCCAAGGGAGATTAACATTTGAGTTGGTGGAAAAAGCAGATCCACCCTTAATCTGAGTGGGCTCAGTTTAGTCAGCTGTCAGTACAGTTAGAATATAAGCAGGCAGAAAAATGTGAAAAGAGAGACTGGCCTAGCCTCCCAACCTATATCTTTCTCCTGTACTGAATGTTTTCTGCCCTTGAACTTTGGACTCCAAGTTCTTCAGTTTTGGAAAAACTGAAAAACTTATATGTATATATAAAGAGGAGTTAATTTTATATATATAAGTAAAGGGGAGTTAATTATTATATTTTATATATATATATATATATATAAAGAGAAGTTTATATACATATATATATATATATTTAATTAGTTCTGTCCCTTTAGAGAACCCTGACTAATATACTAATGACAGTTTTATCTTTCTTCTTGTTTCTCTTCTCTATAAATTAGATTTATTAAAAACATACTCAATTCCAGAATTATCTTTAGTTACTGAGAATATGTAATGCAGAGCATAGATATTCTATGTCCCACTTCCTTAATCACCTGGCTCAACCTTATAGTATGTAATGGGACCCTAAATCCTTCAGTAAATCTTTTCTAACTCCCTCCTACTGAGACTAGAATTGCCAAATAAAATACAGGATGCTTACTTAAGTGTTAATTTCAGATAAACAAATATGTTTTTAGTATAATTATGTTACAAATATTGCATGGAACACATTTATAATAAACATTTCATAATTTATACAAAATTCAAATTTAAATGAGCATTCTTTATTTGCTAAACCAAACAAACCTATGAGATGCCTCATAGTTCCATAGGGTGTGTATTCATCCTTGCTGCAATGAGTAATAAACACAACTTGTTCTACTGTATGTGTGTTCCTGGTAATCTTTGAGTGAAGGACATTGAAATATTGTATTAGCCCATTTTCCCACTGCAATAGAGAACTGCCCTAGAGTGGGCAATTTATAAAGTATAAATGTTTAAATGACTCATGGTTCATTATGGCTGAGGAGGCTTCAGGAAATTTACAATCTTGGTGAAAGGTAAAGAAGAAGCAATGCACGTTCTTCAGGCAGCAGGAAGGAGAATGAATGCAGGAGGTACTGCCAAACACCTATAAAACCATCGGATCTCGTGAGAACTCACTATCATGAGAAAAGGATGGGGGAAACCACCCCCATGATTCAATCACCTTTACCTGGTCTCACTCTTGACACGTGGGGATTACGGGGATTATGGGGATTAGAATTCAAGATGAGATTTTGGGTGGGACATAGCCAAACCATATAAAATATCCAATGACTATGTCATCTCCATGTGTCAATGTGCAAGGATGCTTATGGAGAATAAAAATTATTTTAGTTCATTTTGTGTCTAATTTAGAATAAATTTCTTAAGATGCAGCATTAGAGGTTATGGTTCCAGCAAAAACTGAGTAACAGGAACTATATTTATTCTCACCACACACACACACACACAAACACACACACACACACACACACACACACACACAGTTGTTGCTTAATGTAGAATTATTGGTTGACAGATATTTTTCTTTCAGGACTTTGAAAATATCATTCAACTGCCTTCTCTTCTCTATGTTCTTCTGAGAAATTAGATGGAAATCTTATTAAGGATTCTTTGTACAAGTCACTTTTCTCCTGATTCTTTCTGAGTCCCTAACTTTGATTTTCAACAGTTTGCTTATAATGTGTCATGGTGTGGAATGACTTATGTTTATTCTTCACTGAAAATACTGAACTTCCTATGTGTGACATCTTTCATCAAATTTTAGAAGGTTTTGGCCATTAATTCTTCAAATATTTTTTTCCAACCATTCCTCATTCTTCTCTCCTTTTGGACATAATCACCATTAATCTATTTAAACTAGTTTGTATGTGTCCAATACCTGGAATAACCTAGATGTGGTGATGATTTCATAAGCATATATATATATATATATATATGTGTGTGTGTGTGTGTGTGTATATATGTATATACACCCCATATGTGTGTGTGCATATATAGATATACACATATATACACCCGTGTGTATATATGTGTGTATATATATATATATATAAAACAACTTGTACCGTTTATTTTGTGTTAATAATACCTCAATAAAACGACTAAAATGCAGGTTTTGAAAATTGTTTTGACAGTGAGAATATGCTTACATAGCAAAGAAACAGAAAATAATAGATTGTTTAGAGTAAAGCCTTTATTATGTTACAAATCACACATATAACGGAAATGCCTGACAAATTTTGTAGAGGTGAAAAGTGAGAATCTTAGATTTTTCCCTTACCTAAAATAATATTTGCTATAATATATTCACATTAAGTTTATCACAAGACACATTATGGCCCCAAAGATTTTATCTTCCATGACATGGTCTTAATGGAAGAATGTATTTTCCCCCAATTTTTGGAGTAGGTAGATCTGAGTCAGAGTTTCATAGAAACATAGAAACTCGATTCAGTAAGCTAGAGAATTATAACAATATGACTGTGGTGAATGCAGGTTCCTTTTCAGTCATTCAGACTTTTGCTTTGATGTGTAGATCTGAATAGAGCTAATATTTTCATGTGATAATTATTACTTAACAATATAAACGAAGATGGCCGTTTAGGAACAGCTCAGGATTGCAGCTCCCAGTGAAAGCGCAGAGGGTGAGTGGACGCCGTGTTTTTATTGCCCACAGGTTAGGAAATTCCTGGGCAGAGGTGCTCCACGGTCGCCAGCGCAGCTGTTTCGGCCAGCGCGGCTGTGCCTGCCGGGGCTGCTGCTTTGCCCCGCGCGGCTGCTTTGCCCCGCGCGGCTGCTTTGTCGGCGCCCCGGAGCCGCGGTTCTCCGTACAAAATACACTGGTCCGGGG
>NW_016107525.1:3612503-3637389 GCF_001604975.1 Cebus imitator
GTTCTCACATAGGCGGGTGTTGAACAATGAGAACACATGGACACAAGGAGGGGAGCACTACACACTGGGGTCAGTTGGGAGGAAATAGGGGAGGGACGGTGGGTGGTGGGAAGCTGGGGAGAGATAACAAGGGGAGAAATGCCAGATGTAGGTGATGGGGAGGAAGGCAGCAAATCACACTGCCACGTGTGTTCCTATGCAACAATTTTGCATGTTCTTCACATGTACCCCTAAACCTAAAATGCAATAAAATAAATAAATGGGAAAAAAATATTAAAAATGAAAAAAATATATATATATAAACACCTGTATCTCAATCCAAATATATAGTTCTCTAATCTCAGTCTGCACAAGGATACCTCTTTGTGCATTTACTTAATGAAATATTTTTCTCAAAAATCTTCAAGAAACAACGTTGCCAACAATATTTTTCTTAGAACTGTATATGTCTGATATTTTGCTCACAATACCTATTAAGTAACATAAGCTTTCTATAAGGTTAATATATTCAGTTTCTACATTGTACTTACTATATTAAGAATAAAAGCTAATTTTAAAACATCAGTTTTAATTTTTTATTTTGTTCATGAGTACATCCATATTATAGACTTATATTTGGGCATTCAAAATCAATTCAATTTTCTATATAATATAAGGAAAGTGATCAGGTTATAGTCAATTTCTTGAAGGAAATGGATACAGGTACATGTTATTAAAAATAGTTTTCTACTGTCTGAAAATTAGGAATCAGGTTATACATGAACACTTACAAATTAGATTTGCATATTTTCTATAAAATCATCTCAATATTACAAACGAGTTTTCTATCAGCAACAGTAATATTTCTTTAAAAAATCCTTATTTTTTTTAAGTAAATTAAACAGAATTGTGTGTACAGAATATGGTTACATTAATTTCTGTGTTATTATAAACTTATGGTTTCTTTTAAACACCTTGATACTTCTCGACTGCCTTTCATAACTGAGCAAAATAAAAAATTAGTCTTTATTTTTTCTGCTGTTTAGATAGCATATATTTGCTATATAACAGGACATACAGACTTAAATGTTACAAGGTTCTTTAAGTGAACTTCTTTTAAAATTTTTGAGTGTCAAAATTGAAATCTGTGGAGTCAAGTGATGGTGTTTAAAATCTTGAAAATGTCTGATTTAAATTACTTATTTTTTGTATAAATTTCCTACTCTCAAAAGAATCGTGAATTGTGTCGACTTTCCTAAAAAGTCAGAGATTTTGAATTTCAGGGAACTTTTATATTCATTTACAGCTGCAAAGTCCAATATTCTTGAGTCTGTTGCTAATATCAGGAGCTCTCAAATAATAATTTTAAGAGGTCATTGAGATAGGAAGATTATGAAAAGGATGTGTTTACTTAGAGGGGAAAAGATCAAATTGTGTGGAATACCATTAAGTGGATGATTCCCCTGGAAGTAGAAGAAAGTTGATGAGGTGAAGAAATTATTTTTAAAATGATGTTCTTTGATTATTAAAACATATATAGTGAAATCAATAAAAATAAGATATAATGTAATGCAATAAATTATAATAATATATGTATTTGTTATAATATACAATAGAAGAGAAATTATAATAGACTCTTGACTTAATCCTTTATCTGTAAAATAAATTATACCAGTAGATTCATAACTGATTTTCAAATTGAGTGAGAAAGAAATGCTTTTTTATTTATAATTTTAGGTATCTTTAGATACATATGTATAACTACAACTATCTATACATCTAAGATATTAAAACATATAAAGTATTATTTTTGGCTAAGAAGAGTTGCTAGGAAACATAGGGTCTTAGTTCTGGGAAATATGTTAAAATAAATGTGGAATTGGGGTTATTGATCACTGATAAGCTCAGTTTATTACTTTTAGCCATAGCCCATAATGTTAAAATAAAGTTAGATAAACTAATCATAAAAAACTTCAAAATAATTAACCAACATACTTAATAGGATTTTGTAAGTGTAAATATTCCATTGTACATCATATATTTCTAATTTTTGAACATTAAAGTTTTTGAATACCATAACACTCATACAATTTTAATTAATGTTTTTAAAAATACTGTTTTATTATATTAATAAGTGTGTCCATGTATGGTACTAGAAATTAATGTTGACAAGAAATTCAACAACTTTCTTAATTCCTGGACTGGACATTCCTCATGCATTTTCAGCCTTAGGCCTTTTTGTATGTGTTGGCCGCACACAATTCTAAGAAAAGAGATCCTTAAAGCAACCGTTCAAAGTTGCTAATTTACTGTAATGATAAAGGGACCCTATTTCCACCAAAAAGATTATTGTTTTATCTAGATTAGTATATTGCACTCAATAAGGAATTAAACTTTTTTACTGAGTTCTTAAAATTTCCACCTATCTCAACTCAGATATTCTCCATGGGAAAAATAACAGGCACATCATGCTATATTTTCTGGTTCAATTATGCAATGAAAAAATAAAATTAAGGTGAAAAAAAGCATTAAAAGAAAAGATAGCTTCTCCTCTTTTTGTATTTGATTTAGTATGGTGTAGGTGGTCTTTGAATCTGTGAAGCTAATTATGGGAGTCCAAATTACTGCAATCCCCACTTTTCCCTGTAGACAAAGCTTATATCTATTGATCACTGATTTCTTGGTAGGAAAAGTAAATAGCAAAAGTAATTTGGTCCTGCAAAAAATAGAGTGTCTAATCTAAATTTCACTTAGATTCAGCCAATTTATTTGTTATCTTAGTTTCTTAGCTTCTCAGTATACAAAATAAATGTAATAATCTTTTTACCTCAGTGGGATGTGTAAATAGCAGATAAAATACTAGACAACAAAATAACCTGGAGAAAAGTGAAAACATCATATAATTTTAAGGAATAATAATTGGTATATTAGTAATATGATGTTTTAAATTTAAAAATTGCTATTTCATTCTGTACTATATGTTTGAACCATTTCACTGCAGAAGGCTCTATTTCCTCCTGATCATGGATGTTGGTCCTGTCTTGGAAATCAGAAAATAAACAATAAGAAACTTATTTTTACATTATCTATAATAGTCCCAATTTGTTAGACTTCTCAGAGTTCTAATACATTACACACTTCTTCTAATTAGGAAAATTAAAATGTTCAGACACCTTAAATAATTTTAAAGCAATTAATGTGTGGAAAATAAATCGTCTTCCTGGATCTTTAACAATATATTTTTAGCTGTATAACTTGTGTGACATTCCAGTTTAATAAACCCTTTTAAACAAATAGAAGACATAAATAAGGAAGATGAAAATTTAAATAGTTTTATAAATGTTTGAACCTCGGTGTTGCACTTTTACACAGCAGGCTCATAGACGATGTCAGGGATGCTTTGTTCATAGTGCTATTGAAAAATAGGCTCTGAGATTTCTAACTAATGCATATATTAATTGAGCAAAACCATAGGAACTTTAGAGTGAAACCAGATTATCACTCTGTCATCCATTTTAGTGCCACATGCTTTATTGTATATAGAAATTACACTCCACCTTAACAAATAATGAAATTTTGATACAGCCATTAAAACTTGATGTCCATGAATGTGGATTGAAAGTATCAAAGGAGAACACATGCAGTAGTGTCACCTTTGTGGTACTATAAGACAGAAAATACTGCAAATGTTTAACAGAAGTATGGAAATTGCAGTGAAAGGAATCCAATATAGAAGCAAAAATTCTAACAAAATTTTAATATTACTCTCAACAAGAGCAGATTAAATGTAAATAGAACCCTGTTTTTGAAAATGCAAGGAGAGTAGGAAAAATATTTTTGTGGGTATAGCATTGATGTATCAAGTGTCAGTCCAGCATTGGTCAAGCAAGCTGATCGGCAATCAACTAATTAAATTCTTTAAAATTTAATGAGTTGTTTCAGTGTTTCTATCAACATAACCCAGTGTTAATTGACAAAATTATAGCATGCTTAAGAGGTATCTTGCAGAGGAGTGTTCAGGGTTGGAAGTCTTAAAGACCTGGAATTGAAAACCACCTAAATCCACTAGTTAATACTGCATGATGTTGAGCAAATTACTTCACATCTCTGAGCTTCAGTTTCCTTATCTGTATAGTACATCTGAAAGCACTTTGCTAAGAGCAATCTAATGCCTTATTACTAGAATACATACTTTACAATCAGTTTAGTCATATCCACATATTGCAATTTTGTTAAATTGATAATTGTTTAAAAGTATCATGTGGCAGAACAAGCAGTGGGCTAAAAATTGAGTAACACCATTTTTTTAATAATTGTGCTATTTTTAACAAATACTTTTCCCCTATGGACCTAGATTTATCCATACCATACAAATTAGGAGGGAGAAATAGACAGTCCTCAAATTTATACTGTTCTTACTTAAGAACAATATTTTGTGTACTTATTTAAAGTACCCAAAATAGCTATATGTTTGCAGTTCTATGGAATAATAGCTGACTATTTAATGAACATCCCATCTTTGACCATACATTATTAAATCTCTTATATATTTTACCTTACCTTTTAAGAGCTACAAGTATATTTTAAATGTTTGATCAGTCACATACATATTGAATTGTGTACAAATCATATGCCTATAGCTTAATAATTTTTCAAAGTTTATGTATTATGCAATCAGCATCCAAAATAAAGAAAAATAATATTGGCATGGCCTCTCCCCAAAACCCTTAAGTTGCATTACTTTATTTATTTATTTATTTATATTTACAAATAGGATCTCATTCTGTCACCCAGGCTGAAGTGCATCATAGCTCATTGCAACCTGGAACTCCTGGGCTTGGATCCTCCTGCCTCAGTCTCCTGAGTAGCTGGGACTACAGGCACCTGTCACCATATCTGGCCAATTTTTTAAAAGAAATTTAGTAGAGACGAGGTCTCGTTATATTGCTCAGGCAGGTCTTTAACTCCTGGGCTCAAACAACAGTCTTGCCTTTGCCTCCAAATGTGCTAGAATAACAGGTGTGAGCCACCATACTCAGCCTTCATTTTTATTTATTGCAATGTGGTCATTTGAAAGAAAAACGAATACTACATAGAGATGATGTTAACCCAAGTAACAAGATCTAGTAAGTCATTTTTGAAATTCTCCCTTTCAACTTGAAATCAGAAACAATGGACATATAGAAAATGCTCTTAAGGGAGTGTTGATCAATTACAATATTTCACATACCCAACTCACTCATGGCTTTTTTCTTTTTTTCAAGTTGTGTTTATTTTCAAAATTTCTGGCAAAGTAAACTTTGGGAATGTAATATTGATAGTCATGATATTACCTAATACTATTTTAATGGGCTCAGGTTGTTTCTTTAAATATCAAACTTCTCTCAACTCAAGTTAGGCATGTAGAATTCTGAGCACAAATAGTCTATTTGTGTTATTGCTTTCCTCACCATGCAAGTAGCAGTGATGTGGGAAATATCTAAGGTTGAAGTCAAAGAATCAGAGTAAACCATGCTTGTCAAAGAATATCTATTAGAGGTATCTTGTCTTTCCAATTTTATGTAGTGTGGCCTTGCTTAGTGTTCATTTGAAGAAATGATTCTTAGCCTGTGCATTCATTTAAAGAAAATATTATGCCTCTTTTTGTCGCTGTGACAGAAATCTCTGAATACTGTATTTCAGTGATATCCAATATCTAACTGTTTTGAAATGTTTTTATTAACTGAACATTTCAAATTCACCAAGAAAATCAGCACTGTAGACAGTCTTGTATTAATTTTTCACTTTTTCCTTTTATTTTTGCCAAGTGGCAAGAAATCATATAATTGTGTATATGTATACTTGTAGGGGTTTTTGTTGTTGTTGTGGAGACAGGGTCCCACTATGTTGCCCAGGCTGGAGTACGGTGACTATTAACAGGTGTGCTCATCATGCACTACAGCCTTAAACTGCTGGGCCCAAGTGATCCTTCTGCCTCCTCCTCTACAGTAGTCCTAGTAGCTAGTACTACAGGCTCACGCTACCATGCCTGACTTCCTGTGGGTTTTTATGGATGTGTGCTGTGTGTTGGAATTGGTGGTATGCCAGGAAATCAACTAGATGTGAGGGTAGAAGGGGTTCTGGTTAAAAGATGAGTAGGTGCTGCTTTAAACCGGATTAAAAACAAAATTCAAATGGATATTTTGGAACAATTTTCATGGTAGGTTGGTAGCTTTTCCCTCTGTACTATACAACTCTCTGAAGCTAATTATCTCAGCATTCCTAGGGAAGTTTATGATTAAAACCCAATTTAAGCTGCACAGATCCCCTGACGCCTTCATGATGGCCTAATTCTACTCTTTCCAATTTAAGATTATGTATCACGAAAAACATCAGTTGCACCTATTTATTTCGTTCATTGACTCCCTCGAGGATACAGTCTTATATATTCAGAAAATTAAAATACAGTTTATTTTTAATGATTCATTAAATGATATCTGAACAGACAAAAAACTACTTTGGGACCTATTATAAATTTTCCAGTTTATTCTATTTGTTTTGCTTTCTCATTATTTTGTGCTTTTGCTTCCATCTCTTCCAGATTCCTTTTAGTATCTCCAATACTAGTGGTCTTTAGGAAGACATGACTATGTTCTCCTTGAAGCAATTAACTAAGGAAAACAAATCTTTTAGGAGTTGTTGAAAAATAAGTATTTGTATAAAAAAAGTCTTCCTATGAGAAAAAGCATCCTGTTATGTGTGGGGAATAAAAATATTTAGAAATGGTCCCTTTAGGAGAAGAAACATAAAATGTTTTGATGAAGGAGCTGAAAACAAAATTACAATTTGACCCAGCAATCCCTTTAGTGGGTATATACAGAAAGGACTATAAATTGTTCTATCATGAAGACACATGTCTGCGTATGTTTATTGCAGCACTATTCACAATAGCAAAGACATGGAATCAACCTTAATGTCCACCAGTAGTAGATTGGATAAATAAAATATCATGCATATACACCATGGAATACTATGCAGCCATAAAAAGAATGAGATCATGTCCTTTGGAGAAACATGGATGGAACTGGGGGCCGTTATCCTCAGGAAACTAATGCAGGAACAGAAAACCAAATGCCACGTGTTCTCACTTATAAGTGGCAAGCAAATGATGAGAGCACATGGATACAGAGAGGGGAACAACAGACACTAAGGCCTATCAGAGGGTGAAGAGTGGGAGGAGGGAGAAGATAAGAAAAAGTAACTAATGGGTACTAGGCTTAATAAAATAAAAATGCATTAATTATTCTAGGTTAGTGGGTAAACAATATAAGGAGATTTAGTTATTGACATCAGTGACATACAGTGAAGGGAGATAAGAGAGCTATTTAGGATAATTTTGTAATGCAGTTGAAGCTGGTATCAATTCAGATTATAATTTTTCTAAATTTACAATGTTGCATGTATTTTCCTTTTTACCCAATGAAAATATCTATCACATATACACAGAAATAAGTGAGAAGAGAATCAGAGCATGTAACTACAAAAAAGAAAAGAAAAAGATGAAAAGAAGGTAGTAATGGGGAAAATGAGGAACTAGAAATGTATAAGACGTACAAAAAATAAACAACAAAGTGTCAAAACTATGCCCTTCTTTATGAGTAATTACTTTAAATTTAAATGAATGAAATTCAATCACAAGGCATATAAATTTAAGAAGACAAAAATAAATCAAGTCATGTTCTCCATTCATAGATTTTAAGACTCAGTGTTTTTAAGATGACAATACTACCCAAAGAGACATAAAGATTCAATGAAATCTCTCTCACAATTCCATTTATATGTTTAGTTCTCTTTGACAAAATACAAAACTCATTCTAAAACTCGTGTGAAATCTCAAAGAACTATGAATCATAGAAAAGTGACTTCAAGATAGGGAAGAAGAGAGGAATGTGGTTATTGTTTACTGGGCATAGAATTTCTATTTAGAAAGATGAAAAAGTTCTTGAAATGTATTATAACGATGGTTGCACAATAATGTGAACATACTTATAAAATAGGGGAAAATATTTAGGACACTGAATTTGACCATAATATATTGGATATAACATCAAAAGTATAGGCAACAAGATAAAAATAAATATGTTTAATTTTATCAAAATTAAATTTTTTGTGTATCTAAGGATACAGTGACATAGGAAAAAGGCAACATACAGAAAGGGAAAATATGTGCAATTGATGTTGCTGATAAGAAATTAATATCCATAACATATTAGAAATTCCTGCAACTGAGTAACAACAGCAAGAACCAACCCAATTCAAATGTGGACAAAGGATTTGAATAGATATTTATCAAAAATTACATAGAAATGGCCAATAAGTCCATGGAAATATGTTTGCCATCACTATTCGTTAGGGAACAATAAATCAAAACCAGAATGAGATAGATACCACTTTGTAACCATTATCTAAAAAAAACAGAAATAAAAATTCCTGGCAAGGATGTAGAGAAATTGATACCCTTGTGCATTGCGATGAGGAGTGTAAAATGTTGCAGCCACTGTAGAAAATTGTTTGGTGGTTTCTCAAAAACGTAATCATACTACCATCATATGACCCAGAAGTTTCTAGATGAAATTCATCAAATATGTATTGAGTTTGAATTGTAAGTCAGGTATTGTATTTGATATTAGGATATAAATTTGAGTAAAACAGAACCTAATAGGAAGGAAGGAGAGGCAAAAGGATATTTTCATTACAGTGTGGTAAGTTTAAACATAGGTATAGGAACAAAGCACAAATATAACCTGCTGCTATTCACCCATTTTGAAGGAAGACTGCATGAAAAGCTTTGTTCACAGAGGAGGTGACATTTGAGCTGTATTTTGAAGGCAACTGCATTATGATCTGGAATATTTCCAACTTCTTCCATTAAATCACTTATCTATAGTAGAGACTAGTCATTTTATGCTACTTTGCAGTTTGATGTTATGTTAATCTTGATTTTAATGCCACACACCTGTCCAAGTTTATTAACCATAACATCACTTTAGCAAGTGATGAGGCAGTTAACACACTGAATCCAGAATATATTGCAGGTAAAAACATTCTTATTCTCCTTTCCTCCCCAAATTTAAGCCAGTTTACTTTTTGTTACAAATAACATCAAATTACAAATTTTAATACCTGTAGAACAAATTACCATTGCCAAATTAATATCTAATTAGCACCTGCAACTCTCTCTACTCTCCTTGAAAGCTAGCTCAATATAGTAAAAAGTAATCAAGGCAAGTTCGGAAATACTTATGATACTTCCAGTGGGCACTAAACTACATGACATGTATTTGTTCAATAGATGGTAAAAAGGAGTGAGTGCAACAATGCCTTCATAGTAAAGTTGGGTCAATGAATTTATGAATCAGTTGCCTTTTACTACTAATGTTAATCTCCCAACATTCATCTTATCTTGAAATGCACTAATCTGGGGCTGTTTATTCTCTTCTTGTCCCATTCATGTTTCTAGAGTTACAGCTTTACTGCTGAATCAAATATCCCAGTAAGACCTCTTTAAAACAAACGTTTTTGGCTTCCTTAGAATAAACAGTGAGTCTTTATTGTGCAGTAAATTAATTTCTGTAATGAACACATATCCTAGATCTTTGCAGGTAATTAGCAATTCTCATTATCCAGGAGCATTGGTCAATTTCTTTGGAAGCTGCAGGCTGATCCAATAAGCAAGCCCTGTGATTTTAGCACATTTTTCATTTGAAGAAACAGCGTGTGGCAGGTGTAGGAAGTGTCGCAGGAAAAAAATTTAAGCTATACTCCTTGGAGAACACAGACCATAAGAGTACATTTATGTCATTGAGATATCTCAGAGAACTATTTGCAAATTGTTAATTTTTGCTTTTACAGTTCAGGGAAAATCTTCAGAATGATATTGGCAAATAGAAGCTTTTTATTCATTCTTCTTTTGGCATAGATATTGCACAGAACTCTGAGCTCTTTGGAATCATTCCTGAAACAAAAATTATAGGGAACTCTACTTAGAAATAGTTTAATATTCAGTTGAAATACTGCAGATGGGAACTTAGTATTAAATTCAGTTATTCCTTATTACAAGATTTAATTTGATAAAATTAAATTATACCCAGAGAGCTAAGGTCTTAATAGTACTGCCCAAATGTGAGTGGATTTTCAGAGTGAGTCAAAGAATGTTCATTAATAATTCTCCATCATCAAAAATTTAGTCCCATTGCTTTAAAGATTTTTATAATTATATAAATAGGTTTACAACATCACCTGGATAAAAAAGGTAATTACCTGCATTACATTTTTAACACATTCTGTCTGGCGCTACCAGTCTTTTTTTGTAGATTGAATACCGGCAGCATGTATTTGGCACCTTCAAGTGATGTTTCTAATAAACTGAGAGGTTATACAAATTATCTGGAATACAAGAAGGTGTCAGAAAAGAGGAAAAATGAAAATGGTATTTTCAAAAATCTAAAATTATTAGTTTAATTCAGTGTAATTCAAAACAGATACTGCTTGAAGGGGTTCGATAACTAGGATATTCTGTATAATGAGAGCCTAGGCTTAGCTATTTAATCAAATGAAAAATGATGGTGTTATTGTGTTCTGAACGAAAAACAGCTGAGTGCTTATTTGTCATAATTGGAGTTGAATGTTTATAAGTAGAAAGATTACCCATGAGTTAATGCATAGGTTCATATCTTTCAGAACTATTACCTGGGCAATGACCATGATCCCTGTAGGAAGATGACAGTCCCTGGTGAAATCCATTGTAATTTTAGATGATATAATTTTTGGTTATCCTATGAAACCATCTGAGACAACTCAGCACACTACCTGTCACCGCTGACAACAAATAATATAAACTAGATAGACCTTTAACTGCATTTTTTTTCTTTGAAAACTTATTTGGAACTTCTTAGTGTTAATACATTTCTTTTCAGGGATCAACCAATCTAATTAACCCATTTCAGTCTTCAGATTGACCCATGAGGAGTTTGCTGGATATTAATAGGACTAGCCCTACAGCTAATGACAGAGTTAGGTTGGGAATACGGAGAAAGTACTCTGTGGTGCTGTTATTCTGCTTATTTACTGGATATTCTATAAAATAGAAGAGAAAACACGTTCTATAGAATAGAAGAAAAGATTTTCTACAGAAGACAAGAGAAAAGATGTTCTATGGAATAGAAGAGACTAGATGTTCTACAGAATAGAAGAGGCTAGCATACTGAATGGGCAAATACTGGAAGCATTCCCTTTGAAATCTGGCACTCACCACTCCTATTCAATATAGTACTGGAAGTTCTAAACAGAGCAATCAGGCAAGAAAAAGAATTAAAGGGTATTCAAGTAGGAAAGGAGGAAGTCAAATTGTCTCTCTTTGCAGACGACATGATTGTATATCTAGAAGACCCCATCGTCTCAGCCCCAAATCTCCTGAAACTGATAAGCAAGTTCAGCAAAGTCTCAGGATACAAAATCAATGTGCAAAAATCACATGCATTCCTATACACAAATAACAGACTTAAAGAGAGCCAAATCAAGAATGAACTGCCATTCACAGTTGCTACCAAGAGAATAAAATACTAGGAGTACAACTAACAAGGAACGTAAAGGACCTCTTCAAGGAGAACTACAAATCACTGCTCAACGAAACAAGAGAGGACACAAACAGATGGAGAAACATTCCATGCTCATGGTTAGGAAGAATCAATGTCATGAAAATGGCCATACTGCCCAAAGTAATTTACAGATTCAACGCTATCCCCATCAAGCTACCAATGACCTTCTTCACAGAACTGGAAAAAAACACCTTAAACTTCATGTGGAACCAAAAGAGAGCCCACATAGTCAAGCCAATTTTAAGCAAAAAGAACATAGTGGGAGGCATCACACTATCAGACTTCAAACTATACTACAAGTCTACAGTAATCAAAACAGCATGATACTGGTACCAAAACAGAGATATAGACCAATGGAACAGAGCAGAGGCCTCAGAGGTAACACCACACATCTACAACCATCTGATCTTTGACAAATCTGACAAAAACAAGCAATCAGGAAAGGATTCCCTGTTTAATAAATGGTGTCGGGAAAACTGGCTAGCCATGTGCAGAAAGCAGAAACTGGACCCCTTCCTGCCACCTTACACTAAAATTAACTCCAGATGCATTAAAGACTTAAACATAAGACCTAACACCATAAAAACCCTAGAAGAAAATCTAGGCAAAACCATTCAGGACATAGGCATAGGCAAGGACTTCATGACCAAAACACCAAAAGCATTGACAACAAAAGCCGAAATAGACAAATGGGACCTAATCAAACTCCACAGCTTCTGCACAGCAAAAGAAACAGTCATTAGAGTGAGTCAGCAACCAACAGAATGGGAAAAAATTTTTGCAGTCTACCTGTCTGACAAAGGGCTGATAGCCAGAATCTACAAAGAACTAAAACAGATTTACAAGAAAAAAACAAACAAACCCATTCAAAAGTGGACGAAGGATATGAACAGACACTTTACAAAAGAAGACATACGTGAGGCCAACAAACATACGAAAAAATGCTCATCATCACTGGTCATCAGAGAAATGCAAATCAAAACTACATTGAGATACCATCTCACGCCAGTTAGAATGGCGATCATTAAAAAATCTGGAGACAACAGATGCTGGAGAGGATGTGGAGAAATAGGAACACTTTTACACTGTTGGTGGGAGTGTAAATTAGTTCAACCATTGTGGAAGACAGTGTGGCGGTTCCTCAAGGACCTAGAAATAGAAATTCCATTTGACCCAGCAATCCCATTACTGGGTATATATCCAAAGGATTATAAATCATTCTACTATAAGGACACATGCACACGAATGTTCACTGCAGCACAGTTTACAATAGCAAAGACCTGGAACCAACCCAAATGCCCATCGATGATAGACTGGACAGGGAAAATGTGGCACATATATACCATGGAATATTATGCAGCCATCAAAAACGATGAATTCATGTCCTTTGTGGGGACATGGATGAACCTGGAAACCATCATCCTCAGCAAACTGACACAAGAACAGAAAATCAAACACCACATGTTCTCACTCATAGGTGAGTGTTGAACAATGAGAACACATGAACACAGGGAGGGGAGCATCACACACTGGGGTCTGTTGGGGGGAAATAGGGGAGGGACAGCGGGACAGTGGGGAGTTGGGGAGAGATAGCATGGGGAGAAATGCCAGATATAGGTGATGGGGAGGAAGGCAGCAAATCACACTGCCATGTGTGTACCTATGCAACAATCTTGCATGTTCTTCACATGTACCCCAAAACCTAAAATGCAATAAAAAAATAAATTTTTCTTAAAAAGGCATCAGAGCTTGAAAATGAACTCTTAGCCCACCCATATTGCAAAAAATTGAGAAAGCATATTCAGGAGAGAATACTAAGGATGGGACTAGACAACAACTAAATAAAGAAATTATGGTGTTAGCCATTTTAGCAGAAGCAGGAATAAAAATGTGGTTATATCAGCAGAAATAGGGCCAGCTGAGACTATGGGAAACAGAGAAATGACAAAATAAATGCTGTAAGATGTCTGAGATTTCTACAGGATGGATCAATAGAGCTATCCAATTGCAAGCATGTGCTAGCCTTCCAATCAGAAGAAGAAAGACCTCAAACGCAGCTAAAGACTAGCAGGGTTGCTACTTCCACTACAGGCCCAGAGGCCACAAGCTCAGTGGCTGAGGCTGTCTTTTCCCGAGTTTCGGAGGTCAGGACTCCCTTATCTGTTCCATCAGGCAGACTGCCGTGTGCCAGTGCCTCAAAGACAGGGCTGCAACCCACGGTCTCATGGGAGTGACCCTGCCAACCCAGTGGGTCTGGAAGGCAGAGCTGCCACATCTATTGTTATAGACTGAGCAAAACAAGGGACTTTGAGAGTCATCCCTGGGTAAATACCATACAGTAGTGACTGAGAATAAAGATCAGGTCTTTGCATGTTCCCTTAGGATCCTTGCTTTCTGCACCGCAGAATGGGTATTACTGTCACACATGTAATAAACTTAACCTGGTCTATTTTCAAAATCCATTTTTTGGACACTCAACTGAAATATACGTTTATGGGAAACAAGAAATGAGTGACTTCTCTCTTATTGCCTTGTTAATCTTAAGATCACAAGTTTATCCTTTACCTATCACTCCGTTCAACTTCTGGAATCTTCTGATCCAAGCTTCTTATAATCTGTCAAACTCTTCTAGTCAAACTGGATTTCTACCTTTCTATTGATCCCTCACCCCATCCCCGCCCCAGGCCTGCACACAATTTCCTGATCTGTTCCTCCTACTTCATTGTATTATTGCCACAATTGAAAATATTTTTTTCACTGCAGTAGATGCATTCATTTAAAAATATGGATTAGTGAAACAAAAACAGTTAAAGAAACTTAGTAAGGTCAAAATTACATAGAACGCATGTGAGCGTCTACTATCATTGGAAAAGGTGTGATCTTTATCAAAATTACCCCTCCTCCAATGACCAACTATGATACAAAGATAAATTTTAAACATAATTCTAGAACCAGAAGTGTTAATACCAAAGCAGTTTTAGATAAAAATAATAATCAAGATGGCACTGAATCAATAACTAACTGCCAATCTACATAATGTTAAATGTCTCAAATGTACAAAGCATTTGATAAAAATCTAGGTATTTTTCAAATGAATGCATAGTTGACTGCAGTTTTCCATTTTCATCTTGATATCTGACACTCTGTAAAGATGATCCTAAGGTCTAGATTTCAAGTCTTTATTTTGAGACTGCTTGGACATACAGTTCTATGTCGTGACGATCTTTGGCCTAGTTCTCTAAAAAAGTCATGTGGTGAGTTAAATTGGCTCACTACACAGCACATGAATCCTTTGTACACCATATGAACCACTGTAGGATTAACAACAACAATAAAAAAGCAAGCAAGGATAATTTTGTGTCTGCAAGCAAAGCCTAGTTGAAGCCATAATCACAAAACTTGTAGCCAATTGTGTCTTATACATTTGAATAGTTATGTAAACAAATTCGGTCTAATAAATGTCAAATACAAATGCAAAATAGAGGCCAATACAAAAACAAAGGGCAAATGCAAAATCACTCAGGTGAGATTGTTTTCTTCATTTGCAAGAAGATAGACTTTTTAGAAACAGGAAAATGAAAATGCTCTGAACTATTCATCCCATGCTGAGAGGAGAGACAGGCAATAACTCTGTGCTTGGCTAGCTGTGGTTTCCCCTGGAGCTTGAATATATTCATTAGGCTTTCAATGAAAACTAAGTCAGGCTGTAGAAAATGATGAAATACTTGTTAAGTAGTCTTTTTCCATCTCCAATAAACAGACACCTTCACTTCATTGGAATTGAGTACAAGTTCATGTGAGCTCCAAACGACTCAACCTTCAGGAACAGTAAACTGTGTGGCAGAGCAGACAGAAGAAATACCTTTGAAAGATGAATGGCAGAATGCTTAGTACAACACTTATACCAAGATACCAAAATCTAACTTAGTTGCCTCTCCTTCTTACTCATAGTCATATCTTGGTTTTCAGAGTAGTTTTGTGTTAGTTGTTGTTTTTGAACTTTGCTATCTGGTTGTCATATGTGTGTGAAAAAATATTCATTACTATGTTAATCATTTTTATGCATTTAAATTTTTAATATCTCCACAAAAATGTTGAAAGAAATTTCCATATATGTTATTTTTGTTTGAATCATGTTTGGTTCATTCTCCAAGAATATATATCTTATTTTATTTTAGATATACTTCAAACATTCCAAAGTATTTTATTTTGTCCAACTTTATTGAGGTACAATTGACATTAAAAATTGTATATATTTGAGATATACAATGTGATTTGAAATATATATACATTGTGTAATAATTACCACAAATCAATCAATACATTCATCACCACATAATAGCTGCATATTGTGTGTGTGTGTGTGTGTGTGTGTGTGTGTGTGTGTCTATGTGGTGAGGACACTTAAAATCTACTTTCTTAGCAAATGTTAAGAACAGACTGAGAGCCAAATCAGGTATTTTTAAAATTATTATTTTACTTTAACTTCCTGGGTGCATGTGCAGAATGTGCAGGTTTGTTACATAGGTATATGCGTGCCATGGTGGTTTGCTGCATCCATCACCCCATCATCTACATTAGGTATTCCTCCTAATGCTATTCCTCCCTTAGCCCTCCATCCACCAACAGGCCCTGGTATGTGATGTTCCCCTCCCTGTATTCATGTGTTCTCATTGTTCAATTTCCATTTATGAGTGAGGTCATATGGTGTTTGGTTTTCTGTTCTTGTGTTAGTTTGCTGAGGATGATGGTTTCCAATTTCATCCATGTCCCTGCAAAGGACATGAATTCATCCTTTTTTATGGCTGCATAGTATTCCATGGTGTGTACGTGCCACATTTTCTTTATCCAGTCTATCATTGATAGGCATTTGGTGTGCGTCTCTGTCAGAGAGAGAGACAGTGTGTGTGTGTGTGAGTGTGTGTGTCAGAGTGTGTGTGTGTGCGTGTGTCTATGTGATGAGGACAATTAAGATCTACTTTTTAAGCAAATGTTAACAACAGACTGAGAGCCAGTTCAGGTATTTTTTTACATTTTTAATTTTTGTGGGCACATAATAGGTGTATATAGTTATGGAATTCATGAGATCCTTTGATACAGGCATCCAATGTAAAATAATCACAACATGGAGAATGAGATAGCTATCCCTCTAAGCATTTATCCTTTGTGTTATCAAAAAAATCGAATTACATTACTTTAGTTATTTTAAAAAGTACAATTTATTATTGACTATAGTTACTTTCTTGTGCTATCAAATAGATCTCATTTATTCTTAATAACAATTTATCATACAAATTAAACATCACCACCTTCCTGCCCATCCACCCCTCAGCTCCCTGTTACTATACCCAGCCTCTGGTAATCATCCTTCTACTCTGTATCTCCATGAGCTCAATTGTTTTAATTTTTAGATCCCACAAATAAGTGAGAACATGTGAAGTTTGTCTTTCTGTGCCTGGCTTACTTCACTTAACATAATGATCTCCAGTTCCACCCATGTTGTTGCAGATGACAGGATCCCATTCTTTTCTATGCTGAATAGTACTCCATTGTATGTAAGTACTACATTTTCTTTATTCATTCATCTGCCTATGGACACTTATGTTGCTTCCAGATTTAGCTATTAAAAACAATGCTGCAGTAAAAATTGTAGTGCATATATCTCTTTGATATACTGATTTTCATTCTTTTAGGTATACAGTAGATCCAGCAGAATTGGTGGATTAGGTAGTAGTCAAATTTTTAGTTTTTTTGAGAAACCTGCATACTTTCTCCATAGTGGTTGTGTTAATTTATATCTCCACCCTAATTCACCTTTCCAACAAAAATGTATGAGGATTCCCTTTCCTTCACATACTCACCAGCATTCATTATTACCACTCCTTTGGATATAAGCCATTTTAACTGGGGTGAAATGATACCCCATTGTAGTTTTGATTTACATTTCTCTGATGATTCATGATGTTGAGTATCTTTTAATGTGCCTGTTTGCTATTTGTATAACTTACTTTGAGAAATGTCTGTTCAAATATTTTGCCCATTTTAAAAACTAGATATTTAGTTATTTTTTTTCTTATAGAGTTGTTCAAGCTCCTTATATATGAGAATTAATCCCGTCTCAGATGAGTAGTTTGCAAATATTTTCATCCATTGTATAGGTTGTCCCTTCATTATGTTGATTGTACCCTTTGCTGTGCAGAAGCTTTTTAACTTGATGTGATTCCATTTACTCCTTTTCCCTTTGGTTGCTTGTGCTTGTAGAGTATTGCTTAAGGAATTTTTGCCCAGACCAAATGTCCTGGAGATTTTCCCTAATGTTTTCTTGTAGTAGTTTCATAGATTGAGGTCTTAGAATTAAGTGTTTAATAAATTTTTACTTGACTTTTTGTATAAGGTGAGATATTTGGTCTAGATTTATTTTTCTGCATATGGATATGCAGTTTTCCCAGCACCATTTATTGAAAAGGCTATCTTTTCTCCAGTGTATGTTTCTGCCACCTTGTAAAAAATAAGCTCACTGTAGGCTTGTGAATTTGTTTCTGGGTTCTCTCTTCTGTTCCATTGGTCTGTTTTTATGCCAGTACCACGCTGTTTTGGTTACTATAGTTCTGTAGCATAATTTGAAGTCAGATAATGTGATTCTTCCAATCTTGTTCTTTCTGCTTAGGACAGCTTTAACTATTTTGGGTCTTCACTGGTTTCATATAAATTCTATGTATTTTTTTTATTTCTGTGAAGAATATCATTGGCATTTTGATGAGAATTGCATTGAATTTGTAGATTGCTTTGAATAGTAGGATGATTTTAACAATATTGATTCTTCAAATCCATGAACATGTGTCCTGTTTAATTTTATTCTTCAGTGTTTTATAGTTTTTATTATAGAGATCTTTCACTTCCTTGGTTAATTCCTAGGTATTAAATTTTGTGTGTGGCTATTATAAATTGAATTACTTGTTAAATTTCTTTTTCGGATTGTTCTCTGTTTGAATATAGAAATACTTCTAATTTCTATGTTGATTTTGTATTCTTCAAATTTACTGTAATTGTTTATTAGTTCTAATAGTTTTCTTTTGAAGTCTTTAGGCTATTCTAAATATAGGGTCATACATCTGCAAACAAGGATAATTTGAATTCTTTCTTTCCGGTAAGGATGTCCTGTATATCTTTTTTCTTTTTTTCTGATTGCTCTAGCTAGAAATTTTAGTACCATGTTGAATAACAGTGATGAAAGTGGGAATCTTTGCCTTGTTACAGATGTAGAGGAAAACATTTCCGTTTTTCCCCATTTACTATGAAACTAGTGTAGGTCTGTCATACATGGCCTTTATTATGTTGAGGTGTTTTCTATCCTGTTTTTTGAGAGTTTTCAGCATAAAGGATGTTCAATTTTATTAAATATATTTTCAGCATTAACTGAAATGATTATATGAGTTATATTCTTCATTCTCTTGGTATGATGTATCACTGGAGTTCCCAATCCCTAGGCCATTGTATGGTTCATGGCCTGTTAGGAAAGGGGATGTACAGCAGGAGGCGAGTGATGAGTAAGCAGACTTCTTGGTTTGCCACCTGAGTTCTGCCTACTGTCAGATCAGCAGCAGTGTTAGATTCTCATAGGGACGTGAACCCTATTGTGAACTGCACATTTGAGGGATCTAGGTTACACAATGCTTATGAGAATCTAATGCCTTACAATCTATCACTATCTCCCATCATCCCCAAATGAGACCGTATAATTTCAGGAAAACAAGCTCAGGGCTCCCACTGATTCTACATTATGATGAGTTGTATAATTATATCATTATATATTACAATGTAATAATAATAGAAATAAAGTACATAATAAATGTAATGGGCTTGAATCATCCTGAAACCATCCCGCTCCATGAGCCCATGGGAAAATTGTCTTCCAAGAAACAATTGCTGGTGCCAAAAAGGTTTGGGGCTGCTGGATTGTATCACATTGATTGATTTGCTTATATTGAAACATCCTTGCAAAAGAAATAAATCCCACCTTGTTATGATGAGTGATCTTTATAACATATAGTCAAATTAGATTTGCTAGGATTTTGTCAAGGACTTTTCCATCAATAATCACCAGATATATCGGTCTTTAGTTTTCCTTTTTCAATGTTCTTTGTCTTGCTTTGGTATCAGGGTAATACTGACCTCTTGGAATGAGATTGGAAGTATTCCCTCCACCTCTGTTTTTTGGAATAGTTTGAGTAGGATTAGTGTTAGTTCCTCTTTCCATGTTTGGTAGAATTTACCAGTAAAGCCAGAGGGTCCTGAGCTTTTCTTTACTACAAGACTTTTTGTTACAGCTTTGATCTCATTACTTGTTATTGATCTGTTCAGGTTTTGCATTTCTTCCTGGTTCAATCTTTGTAGGTTTTATGTATCTAGGAATTTGCCCATTTTTTCTAGATTTTCCAATTCCTTTGCAAATAGTTGCTCATAGTAGCCACTAATAATCCTTTGAATTTCTGTAGTATCAGTTGTAATGTCTTCTTTTTTATCTCTGATTTTACAAATATCTCCCCTTTTTTGGTTATTCTGGCTACAGTTTTGTCCATTTTTTACCTTTTAGAAAACCTAACCCAACTTTTTCTTTTATTGACCTTTTGTATTGTTTTTATTCTAATTTGAATTATTCCTGCCCTGATGTTTACTAGTTCTTTTTTCTAATAATTTTGTATTTGGTTGCTTTTGCTTTTCTTTAAGATGCATCATTAAATTGTTTATTTGAATTTTTTTCTTGATTGATGTAGGCAGTTACAGCTATAAACTTCCCTCTTAGTACTGCTTTTGTTCTATCTTATAGGTTATAGTAGGTTGTGTTTCTAATATCATTTGTTTCAAGAATTTTTTTCAATTTCCTTCTTAATTTCTAAACTGACCCCCTGAAACAGTTGCAGTTATTATTTTTAATTGGTTAACTGTTTGATCTTCCTACATAGGTTAAAAGTATTTTACCCACCACAGTTACAGTGTTATACTATTCTGTGATTTTTTTGTATATTTACTGTTACCAGTTAGTTCTGTACCTTCAGATGACTACTTATTGCTCATTAATGTACTTTTCTGTCTGATTAAAGTACTTCCTCTAGCATTTCTTATAGGGCGGGCCTGGTGTTGATGAAATACCCCAGCTTCTGTTTGTCTGAGAAAGTCTTTATTTCTCCTTCATGTCTGAAGGATATTTTTGCAAGATATAACATTCTAGGGTAAACACGTTTTTCTTTCAGCACTTTAAATATGTCATGCCACTCTCTCCTGGCCTGCAAGATTTCCACTGAATCTGCTACCAGATGTATTCTAGCTTCCTTGTATGTTGTTTGTGTCTTTGCATTTGCTGCTTTTAAGATTTTTTTTTTTTTTTAATCATTGATGTTTGGGAGTTTGATTATTAAATACCTTGAGGTAATTTTCTTTGGGTTAAGTCTGATGTTCTGTAACCTTCTTGTATTTGGATTTTAGTATCCTTCTCTGGGTTTAGTACGTTATTTGCTAGTATCCCTTTTAACGAACTCTGTAACCCTATCTCCTTCTCTACCTCCTCTTAAAGGCCAATAACTTAGATTTGCCCTTCGGAGGCTATTTTCTTAAGTTCTGCAGCACGCTTCATTGTTTTTTATTCTCCTTTCTTTTGTGTCCTCTGATTGAGTATTTCCAAATAATCTGTCTTCAAACAGGCTAATGCTTCCTTCTGCTTGATCCTTTCCTTCTACCCCAGGCCATTAGGAATAGTGCTAGAATACTGCCAATGTTCTCTTAAGACCCAAGGTCTCTTATGTCAGCTTATGAATGCTGCTTGACCTGGCACTCACCCCTTAGGTCAGAGAGCTCTACTCTGGCCCAAGACAGGTCCAGAAATGCCATTGATGCATTCTTTAGCATGCCGTGTACATTTTTTCAGCTCCAGAATTTCTGTTTGATTCTTTTAAATTGTTTCCATATCTTTGTTAAATTTGTCTGATAGGATTCTGTATTCCTTCTCTATGTTATCTTGAATTTTTTTTTATTTCCTCAACACAGCTATTTTGAATTCTCTGTTTGAAAGGTTACATAACTCTTTTTCCTTAGATGTTATATTTTATTCATTTTATGATGTCATGTTTTCCTGGATATTGCTGATTCTAGTAGATGTTCTTCAGTGACTTAACATTGAAGAGTTAGGTATTTATTTTAGTCTTCACTGTCTGGAATTATTTGTGACCATCCTTCTTGGGAATGCTTTCCAGATATTTGAGAGGACTTCAGTGTTTTAATCTAAGCTGTGTTTGCTTTATGGGGCCCTTAGCTCAATAATGCTTGTCCAAAAACTTGATGTTTTTGGACAAGCTCCAGAAGAATTCTCTGGATTACCAAAAGAAGACTCTTGTTCTCATTCCTTACTTTGTTCTAAGACGGCAGAGTTTCTCTGCCTGGGTCCATAAGTGCCCTCCAGGAGTCAGACTAGAGTCATAAATCTTAGAAAAGTTTACCTGGTGTTCTATTGTATTACAGCTAAGCTTGCATTCAAACCATGAGATGCAGTTTTTTTTTCACTGTTCCTATTCCTTTCTAGAGGCAGAAGAGCCTCATCCCATAGCCATGGCTACCCTCAGGCATTAGGAGTACTGCCAGAATACTACCAATGTTCCATTAAGGCCCAAGGACTCTTATGTCAATTTGTTGTGAACGCTGCCTGACCTGGGATTCACCCTTCAGGCCAGTAAGCACTGCTCTGGCTCAAGACAGATCCAGAAATACCATCTCACCAATAAACCCTGAAATCAGGGACACCAGGAGTTTGCTTGGTATCCAGCTCTACTGCCCTGTGGCTATGCTGGTACCTAAGGTTCAATACAAAGTCCTCATTCCTTTTTTACCCTGTGCTTTTATCAAGCAGAAGGAATGTCATCCTGTAGCCACCACAGCTGGTAATGTGCCGAGTCTTACCTAGACCCCGCAAGTCTCAGAGGCTCACCAAGGCTCTCAATGTAATATCTGGGTATTGCTGTGAGTTATTCAGGACCCTAGGGTTCTCCATTTAGCAGATGATAAATGCTGGCAGGACGGGTCCTTCCTTTCAAGGTAGCCGGTTCTCTTCTGGCTTAAGGTTTGTCTAGAAATGTCATCTGACAGCTATGGACTGGAATGGGGAGTCTCATGATTCTGACTCATGGCCTAGCCTGCTGGGGCTGAGCTGCTTTCCAAGACACAACGCAAAGTCCTCCCACTCTTACCTCTTCTCTCCTCAAGTGGAAGGAAGAGGTATGTTTTGGACTCAAGAGCTATGCAGCCTGAGCTTAGAGGAAGGATAATGCCACCACTTACTTGGCTTGCCCAGCTGGTATCAGTAAGCCATGTACCTCCCTAGGTTTCTGACTCTGGAGCTAGCTCAGCCCTAGGACTCGCAGAAGAGTTGCATCCCTTATGGACTAGACTGACTTTCAAATTTACTTGAAAGCACTTTGGCCCGCAGTGGTGACGTTTGTGGAGACTCAAGTTTGGACCACTAGGATAAGCGATTCTCCTCTGGCTAGGGCTGGTTTAAATGCTCCCTTAATGGGCAGTTGTTAGTTGAGTTTGATCCAGTCTTCCTTTTTGCTCTAACAGGACAGCAGTGAGTTCAATGCCTCATAATTGCTGTGTAGATGCTCCTTCCACCAGGCTTCTGCTGCAGGCGGAGTGAGGGAGGGGTGGCATCGCTGATTCAGAACTACCTTTTCTGTACCTTCAGTGTCTCTTTAAGGGATATGAAGTTAAAACCAGGTACTATGAGTGCTCATCTCATTTTTGGTTCTCTTTTTTTTTCTGTGTAGGTGGTTGTTAAATTGGTGTGCCTGCTAGGGGGACAATTAGTGAAGACTTCTATTCCGCCACCTTTTTCATCTCCTTACTCCATGTATTTGAAGTGGCACATTGAGTTTCAGAACCTATGCTGGATGTTAGAAATTTTAGTCTGTACCTTATATCCACATTGTTTTATCAAATTGCCTTTTTAGGCATGTTCTGCAAAATACATTTTTAGTAGAACATAAGAACATAGAAGAATCCGCATGAAAATTGTAATTTAAAATTCATATAACTGTGTGTTATTAATGAAAAAAACTTGTCTTGAGGTACTTAGATTTTTTTTCTCCTAGAACTGGTGGGAGTGGGAGAGACGAGCTGTTGAAAAGTAAAAAGTATTCTTCAATTTTTAGATAATGTCCAGTTTTGCTGACATCTTTTCATTGGAAAATTTACACAACAATTCAGCTAAAAAACAACTTATAATTAAAAGCTGTATTTTTCTTTTCTTGTTTAACTAAATCAACCACAAGTGAAAGCTTATATTTTTAACATATTTAAATGAGGTATAATTTATATACCATGAATGTTCAGCCCAACCAGTTTTGGTGTATGTATGCCTAGATACAGAAAAATGTTACCATTCCAGAGATTTCCCTTACCCACTTCCAGTTAATCACTACCTCTCTCCTCACTATAAGAAGCACCACTTTTTGAATTTCAATCACCAGAGACCAGTTTTAATGAATAGGATGCCTATTCTATTATTTTAAGTTGTAATTTATATACAGAAAGATTCACCCACTTTAATGTACAGTTCTGTGAGTTTTGGAAAATGTATTCAGTAATGTAACCACCACCACAATCAACATATAGAACAGTGTTTTCACCTCCCCCAATTCCTCATTTGTACTCATCCCACACTCCACCCTGTCCGCTAGCAACCCCTTAATTGTGTTCTGTCCTTTGAGTTTTGACTTTGCAAAAATGCCATAAAAACAGACTTGTAGTGGTGCAGCATTTTTAGCTTTTTTTCTTCATTTGAGACAAATGCATTCAAATTTCATTCACATTGTGTATGCCAAGAGTTCATATCATTTTAATATGGGGTAGAATTGATGTATTGCAATGTTCTTTAGTCATTCCCTAGCTGAGAAACATTTAGATTGATCCTAGCTTTGGATGATTGCAAATACAGATGCTATGAACATTTTCACACAGCTTTTTAGTGAATAGCCATTTTCAGTTTTTATGAATGATGTCTTCTTGCTCATTGTTAACAATAAAAATTTGCATATTCTTTTTTTTTGGTGAATTTGGCTAGTGGTTCATCAGCTTCTCAGCTCCCCTCAACAAAAGCTTTAATTTCGGAGGGGGATCCAAGATGGCCGTTTAGGAACAGCTCAGGATTGCAGCTCCCAGTGAAAGCGCAGAGGGTGAGTGGACGCCGTGTTTTTATTGCCCACAGACTAGGAAATTCCCGGGCA
>NW_016107525.1:3643364-3660649 GCF_001604975.1 Cebus imitator
AAAAAAAAGCTTTAATTTCATTGTTTTCTCTATTTCTTTTCATTTTCAATTTCACTGATTTCTATTATCTTTTAATTTTAAAAATTTGTTTTATTGCCCAGAATTTGATCTATCTTGGTGAATGTTCTTCTGCATTTAGAAATACTGAATATTCTCTTGCTAGTGGATAGAGTGGTCTAAAATGTCAATTAGGCCAGTTTGTAGATAGTGTTGTTCAAATCTTCTATATACCTACTGATTTTCTGCATAATTGTTCTATCAATCGTCAAGAGAAAGTATTAAAACATCCTACTACAATTGTTAATTTGTCTAGTTATCCCACCAAATCCCTCAGTTTGTTCTTCATTTATTTTTAAACTATGCTGTTCAATACACAAATACTTAAGATTATTATGTCTTCTGGAAGAACTATTATTATGTAGTGTCTTTTTTTATCCTTGGTAATATCCCTTGTTATAAAGTGTATTTTGCTTGCTATTAGTAAACTACCACAACTGTCCTTTGATTAGTGTATATACAGAGAGAGAGAGAGAAAAAGAGAGAGAGAGAGGGAGAGAGAGAGAGAGAGACAGTTAACAATATTTTAACAATATTGGTGTTTTCTATCCATGAGCATGGGATATTTTTCCATTTGTTTGTGTCATCTCTGATTTCTTTGAAAAGTTGTTTATAGTTCTCCTTGCAGAGATCTATCACTTCACTTTTTAGCCGTATTTCTAACAATTTTTTTATTTATGTGGCAATTGTGAATGGGAATTTATTCCTGATTTGACTCTTGGCTTGACTGTTGTTTTTGTATAGGAATACCAGTGATTTTTGCACGACGATTTTGTATCCTCTGTCTTTTTTTTGCCTTCAATTTGAATGATATATTTGTTTGGTATTAGCATTTTAAGATATGACTCCATTGTTCTTGACTTGTGAAATTTCTGATGAAAGGCCTGCTAAAAATTTTGTCATTTTTTCTTATATATAAAATGTATTCTGATTTCTATGACTTTCTTCAAAATTTTTTTCTCACTTTCTCTCTCTCTCTGTGTGTGTGTGTGTGTGTGTGTGTGTGTGTGTTGGTGTTGTTAAAGTATTTTAAATATAATGTGTCTGGATGTTGATTTGTTTTATAGGTGAGATAATAAGAACATAACAGGCTGTTATATTCTTGTTACAGGTTGTACATTATGACATTCTCACCAAGGCGGATGTTCTCCTGTCATACGTATACACAAGAGTAGACACTTTTTCAGAAATCTTGCCCTTCCCTCAGTTTTTCTTAGGAGCCATGAGTGAGGTCTATGGAGAAGAGTGTATAAATTGGTGCAAATTCTTATTGTGTCTGAATTTCATAGACTATATTATCAAAACAACACTTGCTCAGCTTTTAAAGTTTTGTATTTTTTATTTAATATTCAAATGGAATCTGCTTACTGGTTAGTATAGCTTCCAGCACCATCTGCCTAAGCTAAACATGTGCTTATATTTCATCTCTCCTTTAAGGAACCTGCCTTTCTTTAGATTGTTTTTATTTTGTTATTTTGTTGCCATATGCCCTTATTTCTCTGATGAGTTCAAAATTCTTGTGACTTTACAGATAGTCTGACACTTTCCCTTTTTGAAAGTATGAAGTAATGATCATTACAGCTTTCTTCATCCTAAATTGAAATATTAAATATCATTAACTCATTTTTATAGAAACTAACTAGTCTAAAATTTTTGTGTTTCCCAGTACTTGCATGCTTATTTAGTTTAATGTTTTAAGAATTACATTTTTAATTATTTTAAACCTGGTCCCAAACTTATGCCAACATGACTTTTAGGTTATTATTTGTACTATACAGCAATAATAACAGTAATATATATGGCCATGTTTGCCCATCATCCTCAGAATTTTCTTTTGAATACAGTAATTGCTCTTCAGTATAATCTATTTTGAGAAGTTCCTGATCTCCAAAACCAGTTTCTCTTTCATTAGCCTGCTGCTGGTACCAGAACTTTTCCCATTAGAAGTTCATTTTTTTTCCTAAATATTGTTTTATATATAAGACACAGCATCCATGTGCATAACAGCTTTACTTACTATCAAAGTCTTTCCAGTGGAATAGTTGGGTGAGACTAGTTCTCTGAAAAATTGCATACAGTCCAAGGGAATAAATTCAGACACCAGTTTTACAATGGAGAACATTAATCCTGAATATAACATTTAGGTTAAAATTAGAAAGAGAATTAAAATTATTAAAGCCTTTAAATATTCACATTTCTCCCTTTAAAGACATTTTATTACCTTGTCCTTTACTTTTCCACAATTTGTTAGTCACTCAGAATGTTTGTGCTGGTTCTTGGATGCCTCATCCATGTCCACTGAAGCACATTGCCAAATACATACTAGGGAGTTACAAATGTTTTCTGATTACTTCTCATAAATGAAAGTGAATAAATCAAATTAGTAGTACATATTTAATTATGAACCTTGAGCTGTCAATGGCAAAGAATTTTGGATAAGTACTTCCCAATTTTCCTGAAGAGTAGCCCAAACCTTGTTCAGGACTAAGGCATAGTTTGTATCCAATTGTGTTTTTATTTATCAGCTATTATGATGGGAATTAATTGTGAAGGCAATTCCAGTTGTGTATATTATTAAGGATTTTGAGATACGTTAAAATATTAAGGCAAATAAGTTATACTACAACATATTAAAGTTTAACAAACTAGAGAGATTAGGAAAGGGGTTTGTTAGTGTGGTTGTCTAAGTTATTTAATCTTTTATCAAACCAGGCTTAAATATTGTAATTTTTGCTTTAATTTTTATTGTTTAAAAGTTTTCTAATATCTTTCTACTTACACTAAAATGAGAGTAAATGCATACTTTTTAAAATATAAAGAGATGTTTCTCATTTTAAAAATTTATGAAGTGAAAACATGTAAGAAATGAATGAAACTGCATTAAATTTATATTAAGTCATTCATAAACATAAAGACCTTATGTCAAGTTCTGTGATCAGACAAAGTATGTAATGATTTTTGCCCTCTGGGAGCTGATAAACTAGTGGGACAGCCACATTAATAATACCTTCTCCATTATCCCATAATGTGATTATGGCGCCCTAGAAGCAGAAGCAAAGTTCTATTCTCAGCAATGCATCAGGAGCCCAGCAGGAAAAACCCACAGGCACAGAATACATCCATGACAGTTGGATTCTAGCTTCGGCCCTTTGACTAGGTAGATGTAGGAATTTCTGATTTTCAATTATAATAACTGATCCTGTTTCTTTCACATTTTCAACTGTCATTTTGCTGCATATTTAGGCCTTGTTACTCTACTTGCTCCTCAGATTCTTTTTGAACTCAGTATTGACAACTTTGGATTGTTGCCAAAGAAGGATGCCAATAAATACTTGTATATGGGGAAAACAAGCTATGGGATTAGAAGAGAAGGTATAATTGAAATCTCAGTGTTCTGTAATTTCATGTCTAGAGCTCAAAGTTGCTTTTAAAAAATTTACATCATTGGTTTCTTTGCTCATGATTTAAGTTTTTCTACAATAATTAGGATTAATTCATGTTTTCAGTCTATTGGGGTCTGCTTAATGAGGATTTTTTAAGGTTTTCTGTTTTATACCATACTTTACATTGGCTTTTGTAATACATGGTAACATGAATAAAATGTGAAAAGGAAAGAGCTGGATCAGAAAAGATAATAATGTAATCAGACTTCAGCTAGGCTGCAAAGCCAACTGAGCTGTTATAACACTGATGTCAACCGAGTACTCTTACTTGTGTATCAGTAGGGGCCCAGAGGAGATGATACAGACAGAACAGGTAAGCATCTAGTGCAAATAAAATAATAAGACAAAACTAATTATTAATGTTAATTAAATCAGAATAAAGCCTAGCTCTTTAAAAAAAAATAAAATAAAATCTGCTGTCTCATTAATTGATTCCAATTAAAATTTATTTTTTGAGTAGATCTGTGAATTGTACATTTATCTAGAGTAAATATTTCCAGTTATAGACAATAACTTGAACTGAGATCACTTAAACATTTGTTAACTGCTCTAGCATGAGTAAATAAATCCACTTGAAAAGTGGAACAAATACTTTGGAAATTTGGCTTTTTTTTCCTCCCAATGTCCAATATCTGTCCCTTCAGTCATGCACTTGAAGAATATCTATATTTGACAAACCCCAATATGAACAATTTTTAGTAGCCAAGAATTCTCATGTAATTTCTCTGTTTTCTTAATATACTCAGACATATTGAGCTTTCATTAGGTAACTGAGAAATTTATAAGTTTAAAAAGGTGTTTATTCTCTACTTAAAAAGATGCCTTTCAAAGATGGCCAAATAGAAACAGCTCTGGAGTGCAGTTCCCAGTGAGAGCTACACAGATGGTTGATCTCTGCATTTCCAAATGAGGTACCCAGGTGCATCTCAATGGGACTGGTTGCACAGTGGGTGTAGCCCAAGAAGGGCAAGCTGAGGTAGGGTAGGGTGCTGCCTCACCTGGGAAGTGCAATCCCCAGAGGAGTCCCCTCCCCACCCAACAGAGGCCAGAATAATGTACGGAAGAGTAGGGACTACAATTCTTTTAATTCTTGACAATAGAGAATTTGTTTATATATTTAGCCCTATATTTATACCTAAGACATTAGGGAATTCACCTACAGGCTATCTTTGGACTTCAGCTGCAACCTCAACTCTTCCCTGGGTCCCAACCTGCAAGCTTACTTGTCAGATTTTGGACTTCCCAGCCTCCACAATTGTATGAGTCAGTCAATTCACTAAAATGAATCTCTCTCTCTCTCTCTCTCTCTCTCTCTCTCTCTCTCTCATACAGGAGCTAAATGTAGCATTATAACTTCCCTGTATTGGAGGTGGGAAAATACTTATAATAGCAAAAGAATGTAGACCCCTAGGAGTAATGGGATGAAATGTAGTGAAGTCAAATGTTGATTGACAATCAAAAATATTCTGTAATCATTAGTTCTACACTTATGATAATTATTATTTTATAATTTTTTATGAAATAATAAGCATGTAAGGATTGTGCCATAAATGAATTTATGTCTAAGAAATAATAAAATGTATTTTCAAAGAAACTAACCTGAAGGTAAAACTACAATAAGTGCACTGTCATTATTATTATGTGACTGTGTGCTAGCATGTGTGTGCATTGATGTTTAAAAATCAACTGAGTTGCATAATTTTCACATAGGGTCAATATCCCCTTGTGTCTTGTCCTTTTTAGACATGGTCTAAAAAATAAATGTCTTTTATTGGGCACCTATGACTGAGGCACAATGTTAAGCTATTATGTCAAATCACAAATATAAATAAAATAGAACCATCCTTTATTGATGTACTTACAATCTTTCAGGACAGACATCACTAAACAGATGGCATTTATATTAGGTTCTTCAGAGAGACAGAACCAATAGGATAGATCAATCAATAGATAGGTAGATAGACAGATAGATAAAAGGAGATTTATTAGGGAAATTGTTTTGCTCAAATATGGAGATTGAGAAATTCCACGATAGAGCACCTGCAAGCTGGAGAACCTGGAAAAAACTGTAGTGTGGCTTTTTTTTTTTTTTTTTTTTTTTNGAGTCCCATGGCCTCAGAACCAGGAAAACCAATGGTGTGAGACTTAGTCCAAGATCAAAGGCCTGAAAACCCAGAAGCCTGCTGGTGCAAGTCTTAGAGTCCAAAAATCAGAAAACCTGCATCTCTTATGTCCAAGGGCAGGAGAAGAGAGAGAGACAGAGAGTCAGAGAGAGAGAGAGAGAGAGAGAGAGAGAGAGAGGACACACAAATAATTTGCCTTTCCCTGCCTTTTTGTTGTAATCAGGACCCCTGCTGATTGGATGGTGCCTGCCCACACTGAGCATGGATCTTCCCCACTCAGTCCACTGACTCACATGCAAATCTCCTATAGAAACACCCTCAATAGTGGTAGGAGGCAGCAGGCATTCTTTATACCATGTACCTCCTGCTTCCTGCCACCTGAGGCAGCCACCCCATCTCCTCTACAGACTTGAGGTGGGGGTCGGTCAATCCTTGGGAGCAATTCCTCCTATCTTCCTTGAGGTATTAAAGACCATTGCTCTGCAAAGCCTATTGACCTTTCTGATTGATGCCAGCTCCCCTGTCGGAGCCATAAAATAAAACAGCTAAAACAAAAGGTTTAATTAAGATCTAGACTCTTAAAACATAATTCCCTAACAGAAACACCCTCAACAGACACGCCCAGAAATAATGCCTTACCAGTCGTCTAGGTGTTTCCTAATCTAGTCAACTTGACACTTAGAATTAACCATTATCCCATTTTAACAACAACTAAACTTGATAAGCACTATAATGGAAGCATAGATTATATGCTTAGAGTCCAAAAATCAGAAAACCTGCATCTCTTATGTCCAAGCGCAGGAGAAGAGAGAGAGATCTGATGTAGATCTCAAGTTGCTGAGATCTACAGGGAAGGGGTTAATTCTTCCAGGGAAGATGAAGGAAAGCTTCATAGAGCACTTTGCTATTGAACTTGCCCTTTTAAGGGATTGATAAACTACAATAAGAGGATATGGAAAAAAAACACATCCCAAACAAAAAGATTAGCTTGACTGCAGTAATGGAGAGGCATGTGTATTAATTTTGAAAAGTGGTTCAATATTTTTTGGGTATAAACAGTACATTAGTAACATGCATACTGTGAAAAACTACAACTGTAGATTAGAGCTAGACTATCTTCACTCTTGTGTCTATAGTCATATAGGAATATTTATCAAGTCTTATTGTTGCTTATGTACAGTATCTTTTATATCTCCCCAAAGATTAGTAATTTTTCAGGTGATGATCATTTCTTCTTATAACTCTGGGAGTGTTCCAGTTGGAAAATTTCAACTCTGCTAAATGTGTGAGTTAAGAATTTTGAGCACTGGAATAGAGCTATTTATCTGTTTTGAAGAATGTGGGAAGGAAGTGTGTGCCCCAAAGTCAGATGTTGCTTGTATGTTTGGATACACCTTCCCCTCAATATTAATGTTTAGAATTTTAAGAGTATCAGGTGTGTAATGAGACTAAGTTCAATATTTTTCATTGGTAAGAGATCCTTCTCAGAAATACGCATTTGGGAGCAACTACAGCAATGTCTGGCAATCAATAGGTACCTAGTAAAATATTTTTTAAATTAAGGAGGCAAATCACTGCTTTAGTCCACCACCTTTGAAAGATCATACTTCTCCCTCACAATCTCTTTTCTCTCCTCCTTTTCTCCCTTTAAGAGCATATATTGCTCTCAATCTTGTGTTTTGGATATAATAGGTGCTCAGTAGATGGTTGTGGGATGAATGGAAATGAATTTCAGAATAATATTTGATTTGATTTGATTTTTCTTAAAGTAATAAGGGGACAGGACTTACTGAAATGGACTTATCATTAATCTCTAGGAAAGTCTCCTGGATCTAATAGAGGATCTGTTTGACCGATAAACCTGGCCTGGGAGACCCAGATTCTTGTTACTGGAAAAACATATTTTAGAACCATCTCTTTACAGCTTATCTCCAGCAATAAGATTGACTCACTCAGCTTCTTAATGATTCTGAAGTAGATTATTGCTGAAACACTTTAAATCCTAGTTGAAAGAAAATGGAAGAGTCTAATTAGGGGGAACTAAATTCAGGCAGCCTTTTGTCTGCATCCATGAATCTGTACTATTTATTTCTCCCAACTAGAAAAGTGATAACTTTTAAATTAATAGGGTAGTCAATGATTGGAGTAGCTGCAAGTTGAGTTTAATCCCCTTAAGATTTATTAATCTGAACTATGGAAGGCACTGAAGAAAATTCTAATAAGAAAATCTCTGCTTTGTAAAAGGAGCATAATTTGACTTGTCATTCTGTTGAATGACCTAATATATCATCTGTTTTATGTCTTACAGAAATGACCTTAGGCTGCTCTCTATCATTAGATAACGTGATTCAAAACTTCTCTTTTTTTACATATTCACTGGCACCTATAATTATCCTATAAAAATGTTGAAATTTGATGAATGGAGATAATGAGAAAAGGAACTAATTCCAAGGGATAAAGTACAATGGATAAGTGTAATGTTGCCTTTGGTTGAGTAATTTCTGTTTACTTATAACTATTATTATTTTGCTATCTTCCTTGAAAAGAGGTCTACTGGGTTCTGCTAAGATTAGTTTCAAGGATCCTACACTTCACTGCTTAAAAGAAGTTCACCGTTGTTCTCATTTTTAATCATTGATATATCTATGCTAACATAACTTTTTATAATACTATGTATTGTAACGCAAATTAGGTCAATATCATGAACTAAAGTCTCCTAAAGTATTACTTGTAGGAGTAACTCTCATTTATTGAGTGCTTATTTTATGCCATGCATTGAATGTGGATTATTTCATTGAATCATCACAGTAATGCTGTAAAGTAGGTACTAGTACTATCACAAACGTATCCTCTTCATCACATTACTCTGCCGCACTGACTCCAGAAAGCACTCCATTATGTAAGGCTAGTATCTTATGTTAGTGTGCCTTGGATGAAGGGAATGTAGCTATCTTAGTATAAATTATCATCACTCATGGAGAAGCAATTTAAAATGTTTATAGATATGGGTTCAGCATTTTTTACATAAATAATAATACATTTTTATTTTGTTGTACCTTTAGCCCACAAAAGCATAATATTTCAGGTAGTTAAAGCAGCCAAGAAAAATATCACAGCATCTGAAAACGCTGTGGCTAAGACCACAAAGATATCTGTATGAGAACAAGGAGGAGATTTCATAGAAAAGAAAATGCAGCTGTAACACAGTTGCTGGCTTTTCTCTTGTGACTATAGCTCAGTCCCAGCTAATGCATCACTTCTGAAATTCTGTGAATATTAAAATAACTAAAAGAAATTGCTATAGGTTAGTATTTGTATGTGTGTTTATGTGCATGTGTATGTGTGTCAAATTGTCTGTGAAAAATCTTTTATGTTGTTTCTCTTTTGATAATAAAAATGATAGATGATTTTAAGAATTCTGGTGACTGGAAAATATATATTTGAAATATACTGGCTTATTTTACCACTGTACAAGACTAACTCAATTTGCATGAGGTGCTGCATATTTGGAAAGCCAATTCAATTGTATTTCAGTTATAACAAATGGGTTTGATGCGAGCTATGAAATAATTTATTAGCAACACATACTGTAGTTAGAAGCAACATTCTGAATTCTTATGTAATATTTGATAATTTGTTCTAATTCTGCCTGATATTTGTCTTCAATGGTCATAACAAGACTGAAAATGCAAAATCTTGTGCTGGAACCTGATCTCTTGCGTTGTAAGGATGTGTGAGTCAGTCTCTTTGACCAGTGAGAAACTCTGAGCAAACTGATGTTTTGCAAAGTTTGTGTTTGCTGCTTTTGCAGGCTTTTAATTTTGGTTCTCCTCCACTTCTGGTCTTTGTCTTATGCCCTTTTGATAAATCTTTCTTAGGTTCCTAGATCTCCGCTTTTGTGTATGGCTGTACAGAATGTGCACTTCACAAGGACACTATATATAAAGGGATCATCAGTAACATTGTATACATCAAGGATTTGTACAATATTTTTAATTTTCTGAGAGATGGCACCAAAGTTTCTTGGTCTGAGCAATTGGTATATTATTAACTCTTTCTGATACATAAAAATAAAGTTAACAGAAAATGAAACACTGCATGTTCTCACTTATAGGTGGGAGCCGAAAAATAAGAACACATAGACACAGGGAAGGGAACAGCACATACTGAAGCCTGTCAGGAGGACAAGAAGAGGGAGAGCATCAGGATAAACAGCTGTTGTATGTGGGACTTAATACCTAGGTGATAGGTTGATAGATGCAGCAAGCCACCATGGCACACATTTACCTATGTAACAAACCTGCACATACTGCACATGTATCCAGGAACTTAAAATAATTTTTTAAAAAAACAAAATAACGTTTTCTACTAAATACCATTCGGGGGTCTGGAGGATGGTGGACTTCTTCCCACAGCTTCACTAGGCAGTGCCCCAGTGGAGACTCTAGGTGGGGGTTCCAACTCCACATTTCCCTTCCACACTTCCTCTGAACTTCAGGGACCCCTGCTGTGTGCTAAAACAGCAAGAGTCACCTTTATTCCAGTTCCCAACAAGTTCCTCATCTCCATCTGAGACCACCTCCGCCTGAATTTCATTGTCCATATCATTATCAGCATTTTGGTTAAATCAGTCAACAAGTCTCTAGGATGTTCCATCATTCTCAAATTTCCCTGTCTTATTCTGATCCCTCCAAACTGTTCCAACCTCTGCCTGTTACCCATTTCCAAAGTTGCTTCCATGTTTTCCAGTATCTTTACAGCAGCACCCCAATCTACCAGTACCAATTTACCATATTAGTCCATTTTTCTGCTGCTGATGATGATATACCTTAGACTGCGTAATTTATAAAGAAAAAGAGGTTTAATGGACTCACAGTTCCAAGTGGATGGAGAGGCCTCACAATCATGGTGGAAGGTGGAAGGCATATCTTACACAGTGGCAGATAAGAGAGAAAAATGAGACCCTAGTGAAAATCATGAGATCTTGAGAGACTTATTCACTACCATGAGAACAGTATGGAGGAAACCACCCCCCATGATTCAATTACCTCTCCTTAGCTCCCTCCCACAACACGTGGAAATAATGGGAGCTACAATTCAAGCTAAGATTTGGGTGGGGACATGGCCAAACCTTATCAGGTAGATTATAAAGTCAGCATGTGAAGGGAAATGGGCACATCATCAAAATTACTTTTTAGGGCAAAGAACCGTGGGTCATGGCGTAATCCCAGCATTTTGGGAGGCTGAGGTAGGCAGATTGCTTGAGCCCAGGAGTTGGAGACCAGCCTGGGCAACAGCAAGATCCCATCTCTACAAAAAGATACAACAATTAGCTGGTGAAATGCACCTTTAGTCCCAGCTACTCAGGAAACTGAAGAGGGACGATTGCTTGAGCCTGGGAGGTCAATGCTGCAGTGAGCTGAGATTATTCCATTGCACTCCAGCCTGAGTGACAGCGCAAGACTCTATTTAAAAATAAAATATTCTTTAAGTACAAGGAGTCTGCAACAGGTTTTACAAAATGCGTATTGTGAATAAGCTATGTATCGATTTCAATGTATTTTGCACTAAAGTAAAAATTAACTAACTTGTTAAAACACATCTGAACAGGATCTAGTTTGAGGGATTTAAGAGAATAAGAAATCAGTTTGAAACGATCCCCTTTCAGAGCAACATGAATTCTACTAAAATGGAAGCAAGAACAAATACAAGATATATGGTAAATCATGAGTGGAATAATGGTGAAATCATTGATGCTTTTCAGAGTTTATGGGGACAGTGCCCTTAGAGATATCAGCAGTTCCCAAATATATAACTTATGAAAATATGAGATGATGAAGATTAAAGCCTGAAGCAGTAGACTATCTATATCAATATGAAAGGAAAATAAAATATTGTTTGCCCCTAATTGAAGAGTACCATGATGAACAGCACAAAGAATAGCCATTGCCATAGACATCTCAATTGGTTCAGCTTACATAATCCTGACTAAACAATGAAAGTTAAGCAAACTTTTCACATAATGGATATCAAAACTGTTGCACCCAGATCAGCTTCAGACAAGAGGAGAGCTTTCAATAAAAAATTTAAACAAGTAGGATAAAGATCCTGAAGCGTTTCTTGGAAGAATTGTTATGAGAGATAAAACATGGCTTTACCAGTGCAATCATGAAGACAAAGCACAGTCAAGGAAATGGTTACCAACAGGCAGGAGTGGTCCAGTCAAAGCAAAAGCTGACTGGTCAGGAGCAAAGGTGATGGCAACAGTGTTTTTGAGCTGCTCAATGTATTTGATTTGCTAACTTTCTGGAGGGTTAGATAATGATAACATCTTATTATGACAGTATTTTGAGAAAATTAGACAAAACGTTAGCAGAAAGATTTCCAGAAAAGCCCCACCAGGACATCCTTCTCCACCATTGCAATGTTCCTTTTCATTATTCTCATCAAACAAGGGCAACTTTGTAAGAGTTTCAATAGAAAATCATTAGGTATCCATCTTTTAGTACTTATTTGGCAACTTTTGACTTTCTTTTGTTTCCTAAACTTTAAAAATCTTTAAAGGGAACCAATTTTTCTTCATCTAATAATGTAAAACAGACTGAATTGACATTGTTGAATTCCAAGTTTCCTCAGTCTCTTAGTGATGGACTAAATAGCTGGCTTTATTACTTACAAATATGTATTGAATTTGATGGCATTTATGTTGAGAAATAAAATGTATATATACTTTTATTTTTACCTTTAATTTCCATTTTAATGAATGTTTTGAAGTCCCCTGAAACCATAGGATGGCATGGTGCTGAAAAATAATAAATGGACTCTTAATAAGTCTTACATGACCAGTTTCTCTGCCAGTATTGGAACAGTTCGCAATGTTCCTGCAATGGCTTGTCGTTAAAGACCATGGACCCTAAAACAGGGTATCTTTGAACACTTAGAATTGTATTTAGAATATCAAGAAGATCCTTAAAGGTGTGTGGGACCACTGATGTCAGGATGAAGACGATTCACTTTGGGTGTAATTCCCAATAAGTGCCCTGGCAGGCAGAATTACCTAAACTGTTAAAAGTGGAATTGATGTAAGTTAACAAAAAATGACTTCAGCATATTTTTGGTCCCAAATCATTCCATGTACGATTTTACACATAAGCTTTTCTATGCAGGACACAGGGGTTAAATCAAAGGATTTTTTTTTTCAGTTATTTCTATAGTGTTTATGCTGTGTAAATAAATATGGGATACAAAAAGGTTTTCTCAATGCCTTAACGTTTCTCACTTCTTTGCATATCGTTTCATCAATGTTAGCAGTGAAACACCACTGTTATCTGTTCCTCAAATGTTTTATACTATTTAGATAAACTTAATGAAGGTTTAGGAATTCCCAGAAGTGACACAATAGAGATCCAATGTTATAGGAATAAAAAAATAGATAAACTTTCATTTAGAAAGAGATACAGAGAACATACAGTCTTCCTCATTTTGTAGATTAATATACTCTGGTTCAGGGAAATTATATTGATGACTTATTCATTTAAGTTTACATTTTAAGTAACTATAGTAAATTTATCTATCTATCCTTTAATTCCTCTATCTTCTATGTGCCAGGCATGAAATTAGGCACTGGAATAAGAACATGAATAAGAAACCTCAAGAGGCTCATGGCCTAGAAATGGAGAAAAATATATAAACAGGTCATTTTTCTTTGATAGAGTAGAATGATGGGAATATGTAGAAAGATTTACGGCAATGAGGAAAATGTTACATCACCTAGCTCAGATGGAATGGTCTATCAGGTCAAGAATCCTGTAAGAAATGATGCATAAGGTGAAAGCTGGTGAGCAAGTTAGAGTAAAGTGAAATTAAATTTGTCCAGAGGACCATCATTCCAGGCAGGGGTAAGAAGGAGAAAATACATGAAAATTAGAAAAAGAAAAGAAAAAAGAAAAAAAAGAAAAGAAACGTGGTGGATGTAAGAGAACTGCACGTAGTTCTGCCTCGGATTAAGGGTATGTGTCGTTAATAGGATTTGTGGATGGGAGGATGAAGCTGGATAATTTGGGAGAGACAATACTGGAGATCCTTGTATTTTGTGTTTACAAGTTTGGGCTTCATCTCGTAGGCTTTTTCAAAAAAATCAGTCTTTATACATTTTATGCAATATATTTGGGGAATATTTTTTTAATTTTTAGAAACATTTTCAATGTGCATAATTTACCATAGTCTTTTTAAATTCATATTTTTAATTTCTGGGGGTACATAGTGGATGCATATATTTATGGGGCACATGAGATGTTTTAATACAGGCATGCAATGAATAATAATCATATCAGAGTAAATGGGGTATCCACCCCCTCCAGCATTTATCTTTTGTGTTACAAATAATCCAATTATACTCTGTTAGTTAAATTATTATTAGCTATAGCCTCCCTGTTGTGCTATCAAATACTGCATCTTATTCATTCTTTCTATTTTTTTAATCCATTAACCATTTGCATTTACCCCCAAACTCCCCCACTGCTATTCTCAGCCTCTGGTAACCATACTTCTACTCTCTCACAAATAAGTGAGACTATGCAAAGTTTGTCTTTCTGCACCTGAATATTTCGCCTAACATAATGATCTCCAGTTCCATCCATGTTGGTGCAAATGACTGAAACTCATGCTTTTCTATGGCTGAATTCATGGTAACCAGCTATCTAATTATTAGTCCATTTTCTATAAGTGCTCCATTCTCTTTATCTATTAATCTGTTGATGGACACTGAGATTGCTTTCAAAGCTTCAATATTGTAAACAGTGCTGCAGTAAACATATTTCTTTATCTGTAAAGAATACAGATATCTCTTTGGTATACTGATCCCCATTCTTTTGAATGTATACCCAGCAGCCGGCTGCTGGATCATATGATAGCTCAGTTTTCAGTATTTTGATTAATCCCCAAACTGTTCTCCATACTGGTTGTATTAATTTACATCCCTACCAACATAACAATGTTTTTTTTTTTCTCCATATCCTTGCCAACATTTGTTATTGCCTGTGTTTTGGATATAAGCCATATTAACTGGGGTGAGATGATAGTTTTGATTTGAATTTATCTGATGATTAATAATGTTGAGGACCTTTTTATGAATCTGTTTGCCATTAGTATGTCTTCTTTTGAGAAATGTCTAGTCAAATATTTTGCCCACTCATTAACTGGATTATTAGCTTTTTCCTATAGAGTTTTAGCTTCTTTTTTGTTCTGATTATTAGTTCCTTGTAAGGTGGGTAGTTTGCAAATATTTTCTTCCATTATGTGAGTTGTCTCTTTACTTTGTTTATGTTTCCTTTGTTGTTCAGAAGCTTTTTAACTTCAAGTGATTCAATTTTTCCATTATTGCTTTGGTTGGCAGTGCTCGTGGGATATTACTCAAGAAATATTTGTTATCTTCCAGTGTCCTGGAGAGTTTCCTCTAGGTTTTCTTGTAGTAGTTTCAGAGTTTGATGTCTTAGAATTAAGTCTTTAATCCATTTTGATTTTATTTTTTTATATGACGAGAGATAGGGGTGTAGTTTCATTCTTCTGCATAAAGTTATCCAGTTTTCCCAGCACCATTTATTGAAGAGACAGTTTTTTCTCAGTGAATGTTCTTGACACTTTTGTCTAAAGTGAGTTCACTGTAGATGTAAGGATTTGTTTTGGGGTTCTTTATTCTGCTCCATTGTTGCATGTGTCTGTTTTTATGCTAGTACCATACTGTTTTGGTTACTATAAGTCTATGGTATAATTTGGAGCCAGGTAATGTGATTTCTCCAGTTTTGTTCTTTTTACTTCAGCTAGGTTTCTCTATAGTGAATCTCTTTTGGTTCTCTGTAAAGTTTAGAATTGCTTTTTCTATTTATGTGAAGAATGTCATTGGCATTTTAAAAGGAGTTGTGTGGAATCTTTATTTGTTTTGAGATATGTTCGATCAATAACTAGTTTATTGAGTGTTTTTTAGCATGAAGTGGTGTTGAATTTTATCGAAGACTTTTTCTGCTTCTACTGAGATAATTCTGCGGTTTTTGTCATTGGTTTTGTTTATGTGATGTATTACGATTATTGATTTGTTCATATTGAACCAGCCTTGCATCACAGGGATGAAGCCAACTTGACCGTGGTGGGTAAGCTTTTTAATGTCCTGCTGAATTCAGTTTGCCAGTATTTTATGGAGGATTTTTTCATCAATCTTCATCAGGCCTAAAATCTTCTTCATACTGGCCTAAAATTTTCTTTTTTGTTGTTGTTGTGTCTCTGCCAGGTTTTGGTATCAGGATGATGCTGGCCTCATAAAATGAGTTATGGAGTAATCCCTCCTTTTCTATTGTTTGCAATACTTTCAAATGGAATGGTACTAGCTCCTATTTGTACCTCTGGTAGAATTCAGCTGTTAATCCATGTGGTCCTGGGCTTTTTTGGTTGGTAGACCATAAATTACTACCTCAATTTCAGAACTTGTTACTGGTCTATTCAGAGATTTGACTTCTTCCTGGTTTAGTCTTGGGAGAGTGTATGTGTCCTGGAATTTACCCATTTCTCCTAGATTTTCTCATTTATTTGCATAGAGATGTTTATAGTATTCTCTGATGGTAGTTTGTATTTCTGTGAAATCAGTGGTAATATCCCCTTTATCATTTTTTTTGTTGTATCTATTGGATTTTTCTCTCTTTTCTTCTTAACTAGTATGGCTAGCACTCAATCTATTTTGTTAATATTTTCAAAAAGTAGCTCCTGGATTTCTTGAGTTTTTGATGAGATTTTTATGTCTCTAGCTCCTTCAGCTCTGCTCTGATCTTAGTTATTTCTTGTCTTCTGCTGGCCTTTAAATTTATTTGCTCTTGTTTCTCTAGTTCTTTTAATTGCTATGTTAGGGTGTGAATGTTAGATCTGTCCTACTTTCTCCTGTGGGCATTTAGTGCTATAAATTTCCCTCTAATCACTGCCTTAGCTGTGTCCCAGAGATTCTGGTACATTGTTTCTTTGTTCTCATTGGTTTCAAATAACTTATTTATTTCTGCCTTAATTTCATTATTTACCCAGTAGTCATTCAGGAGCAATTTGTTCAGTTTCCATGTAGTTGTGTGTTTTTGAGTGAGTTTCTTAGGGTCTGAGAGATGGTTTGTTATGATTTCCGTGCTTTTGCATCTTCTGAGAGTGTTTTACTTCCAATTATGTGGTCGATTTTAGAATGAGTGCTATGTGGTACTGAGAATAATGTATCTTCTGTTGATTGGGGTGCTGAATTCTGTAAATTTCTATTAGGTCCGCTTCATCCAGAGCTGAGTTCAAGTCCTGAATAGCCTTGTTAATTTCCTGTCTCATTGATCTGTCTGATACTGACAGTGGGATATTAAAATATCTCACTATTGTTGTGTGAGAGTCTAAGTCTCTTTGTAGGTCTCTAAGAACTTGCTTTATGAATCTGGGTGCTCCTGTTTTGGGTGCATATATATTTAGGATAGTTAGCTCTTCTTGTTGTCTTGATCCCTTTACCATTATGTAATGTCCTTCTTTGTCTTTTTTTATCTTTGTTGGTTTAAAGTCTGTTTTATCAGAGACTAGAATTGCAGCCCCTTCAGTTAGCTCAGAATCTGCCCAAAATAGCCACCTAGTTTTGTGCTTGAAACCCAGGGCCCTGTTG
>NW_016107525.1:3660929-3694659 GCF_001604975.1 Cebus imitator
TGTCTGTAAAGGATTTTATTCCTCCTTCACTTACAAAGCTTAATTTGGCTACATATAAAATTTGTGGTTGAAAATTATTTTCTTTAATGTTCACGGATCAGAAGACTTAATATTGTTAAAATGTCAATTTTCCTTAAATTCATCTTTAAATTTAAAGCAATATTGATCAAAATTCTGACAACCTTTTTTTTTTTCAAAAAAGCTTGCATGATGATACAAAGGACATAACATAATATGATCTTTAAAGAAAAGCATAGTTGGAGGGTTTATATTGCCTGACATCAGTATTTAACACACAAATACAGTTATCAAGGCAGTGTTGTATTGGTGTAAGGCTAGAGCATAAATTTGACAAATTTTGATAATGTATACATTCATGTAATCTACATACTAGCTCCCAATCATACTAAAAAATATTTTTATTTTCTCAGAAAGTTTTTACTTGCCGCTTTTCAGCCAATCCTTACCCTCCATCCAGAGAAAGCCACTATAATGATTTCTATGACTGTAGATTTTTTCTGTCCTTGAACATAAAAAAAAAAAAAAAAAAAAGTGAATAAAAAAAAAAAAAAAGAAAAGAAAAAGAAAAGAAAATAAAAGAAAAGAAAAAGAATGGTAAATATTGACCCCCACTCTCTTCTTGCTTGTAGGGTTTCTGCAGAGAGATCTGCTATTAGTCTGATGGGCTTCATAGCCTCATATTTCTTGGAGGCTTTGTTAGTTCCTTTTCATTCTTTTCCATCTAATCTTGTCTTCACACTTTATTTCACTAAGTCGATCTTCAGTCTCTAATATCCTAGTTCTTGTGCTGTGTTTTTCAGCTCCATCAGGTCATTTATGTTCTTCTCTAAACTGGTTATCCTAGTTAGCAATCCCTCTAACCTTTTTTTTCAAGGTTCTTAACTTCCTTGCATTGGGTTAGAACATGCTCCTTTAGCTCAGAGGAGTTTGTTATTACCCACCTTCTGAAGCCTACTTCTGTCAATTTGTCAAACTCATTCTTTGTCAAGTTTTGTTCCCTTGCTGATGAGATGTGATCCTTTGGCAGAGAAGAGGCATTCTAGTTTTTGGAATTTTCAGCCTTTTTTGCACTGGCTTTTCCTCATCTTTGTGGATTTATCTACTTTTGGTCTCTGCTGTTGGTGACCTTCAGATTCAGTTTTTGCTTGGTCGTCCTTTTTGTTGATGTTGATGCTATTACTTTCCATTTGTTAATTCTTCTTCTAACAGTCAGGCCTCTCTTCTGCAGGTCTGCTAGAGTTTGCTGGGGGTCCACTCCAGACCCTGTTTGTCTGATCACCAGCAAAGGCTGCAGAAGAGCAGCCTTCCTGCTTTTCCCTCTGAAAGCTTCGTCTCAGAGGGGCATCTGCCAGATTCCAGCCAGATCTCTCTTGTATGAAGTGTCTGTCGACCCCTGCTGGGAGGTGTCTCCTTGTCAGGAGGTACGGGGTTCAGGGACCTACTTGAGGAAGCAGCCTATTCCTTATCAGAGCTCTAGCACTGTGTTGGGAGATCCCCTATTCACTTCAGAGCCAGCAGGCAGGAATGTTTAAGTCTGCTGAAGCAGCACCCACAGCCATCACTTCCCCTAGATGCTCTGTCCTAGGGAGATGGGAGTTTGATCTATAAGCTACTGACTGGGGCTACTCCTTTCCTTTCTGAGATGTCATGCCCAGTGAGGATGAATCTAGAGAGGCAGTCTGGCTACAGCAACTTTGCAGCACTGTGGTTGGTTCCAACCAGTCTGAACTTCCTGGTGGCTTTATTTACACTGTGATGAGAAAACCACCTACTCAAGCCTAAGTAATGGTGAATGCCCCTCTTCTTACCAATCTCAACTGTTCCAGGTTGACTTCAGACTGCTGTGCTGGCAGCAAGAATTTTGAGCCAGTGGATCTTAATCGTGCTGGGCTCCATGTGGGTGGCGTCTGCTGAGCAAGACCACTTGACTCTCTGGCTTAAGCCCCCTTTCCAGGGGAGTGAACGGCTCTGCCTGGCTGGTGTTCCAGGCACCACTGGGGTATAAGAATAACTGCTGCAGCTAGTTTTGTCTTTGCAGAAAGAGCCGCCCATATTTATGCTTGAAACCCAGGGCCCTTGTGGTGTAGGCACCCGGGAAACTCTCCTGGTCTGTTGATTGGTTGCAAAGACCTTTGGAATAGCTTAGTATCTCTGATGGATAGCACGTCCCTCAGGGCAGGGTCCCTCTTAGCTTCCCTTGGCTTGGGGAGGGGGTTCCCTGATCACTTGCACTTCCCAGGTGAGGTGATACCTCACCCTACTTCTACTCGTCCTCTGTGTGCTGCCCCCACTGTCTAATCACTCCCAATGAGATGAACTGGGTACCTCAGTTGGAAATGCAAAAATCACCCACCTTCTGCGTTGGTCATGCTGGGAGCTGCGGAATGGAGCTATTCTTATTAGGTCACCTTGCCAGGGAATCACATTGAATCTTTAGAATGCTTTGTATATAGACATTTTTTTTTCTATCGTCACAATTAAAAGAGCTAGAGGAGCAATATCAAACAAATTCAAAACGAGCAGAAGACAAGAAATAACTAAGATCCGAGCAGAACTGAAGGAGATAGAGACACAAAAAAACCTTTGGAAAAAAATCAATAAATCCAGGAGCTGGGTTTTTGAAAAGATCAACAAAATGGATAGACCGCTAGCCAGACTAATAAAAAAGAAAAGAGAAGAATCAAATAGATGCAATAAAAAATGATAAAGGGGATATCACCACCAATTTCATAGAAATATAAACTACCATTAGAGATTACTACATACACCTCTATGCACATTAACCAGTAAATGTAGAAGAAATGGATAAATTCCTGGACACTTACACCCTCCCAAGACTAAACCAGAAAGACGTTAAATCCCTGAATAGACCAGTGACAAGGTCTGAAGTTGAGGCAGCAATTAATAGCCTACCAACAAAAAAAAAAAAAGTCCAGATCCAGACAGGTTCACAGCCGAATTCTACCAGAGGCACAAAGAGGAGCTGGTACCATTCCTTTTAAAACTATTTCAAACAATACAAAAAGAGGAAATCCTCCCTAACTCATTTTATCAGATCAACATCATCCTGATACCAAAACCTAGCAGAGACACAACTAAAAAAGAAAATTTCAGGCCAATATCCAGGATGAACACTGAAGAAAAAATCTTTAATAAAATACTGGCAAACTGAATGCAACAGCAAATCAAAATCTTATCCATCACAATCAAGTAGTCTTCATCCTGGGGATGCATGGCTGGTTCAACATAAACAAATGTATAAATGTAATCCATCACATAAACAGAACCAAAGACAAAAACCACGTAATTATCCCAATAGATGCAGAGAAGGCCTTCAACAAAACTATGCTAAAAGTTCTCAATACACTAGGTATTGATGGAATGTATCTCAAAATAATAGGAGCTATTTATGACAAACCCACAGCCAATATCATACTGAATGGGCAAAAACTGAAAGCATGCCCTTTGAAAACTGACAATAGACAAGGCTGCCCTCTCTCACCACTCTTATTCAACATAATATTGGAAATTTTGGCCAGAGCAATCAGACAAGAAAAAGAAATAACAGATATTCAATTAGGAAAAGAGGAAGTCAAATTGTCTCTATTTGCAGAAAAGATGATTGTATATTTAGAAGACCCCATTGTCTCAGCCCAAAATCTCCTTAAGATGATAATCAACTTCAGCAAAGTCTCAGAATACAAAATAAATATGCAAAAATCACAAGCATTTCTATACACCAATAACAGCCAAACACAGAGCCAAATCATGAGCAAACTCACATTCACAATTGCTACAAGGAGAATAAAATACCCAGGAATACAACTAACAAAGAACATGAAGGAATTCTTCAAGGAGAACTACAAATCACTGCTCAAGGAAATGAGAGGACACAAGCACATTTATATGGACATTTTAACAACATTGATTATTCCAGTTCATGAACATGGAATATCTTCTCATATTTATTTCATAAATGTTTTATAGTTCTTATTATAGATATGTTTCACATTTTTGGTTAAATTAACTTCTAGAGATTTTATTTTATTTGTAACTATTGTAAATGGAATTACTTCCTTGATTATTTTTTCAGATTATTTGCTTTTGGTATTTAGAAATACTACTAATTTTTGTCTGGCGATCAAAACCTGTAACTTTACTGAATTTATCAGTTCTAATAGTTTTATGGTGGAGTCAATATGTTTTTCCAAATATAAGATCATATTATTTGTAAACAAGGGTAATTCAACTTCTTTATTTTCAATTTGGATGTTCTTTGTTTCTTTCTCCTACCTAATTGCACTAACTTGGACTTCCAGTACTATGTTGAATAACAAACAGTGATAAAAGTGGAAACGCTTTTTATGGTCTGATCTTAGAGAAAAGATTTTCCCTATTGTTGCATTCAGTATGATGCAAGGTGTGGGCCTGTAATGTATTTCTTTTACTATATTGTGGTATGTTCCCTCTATACACAGTTTCTTTTGATTTACCTTTTTATTTAAAGTTCAGGGGTACATGTGCAGTTTTGTTATATAGGTAGACTTGTGTCATGGGATTTTTGTTGTGCAGACTATGTTATCATGTAATTATTAAGCCTTGTACCCATTCATTCTTCTTCCTGATTCTCTCCCTCCTCTGACCTTCCACCTTCTGATAGGCTCCAGTATGTGCATTTTTCTACATATGTGTCCATGTGTTCTTATCATTTAGGTGGTACTTATAAGTGAAAACATGTGGTATTTGGTTTTCTGTTCTTGTGTTAGTTTGCTAAGGATAGTGGCCTCCAGCTCCATTTATGTCCCTACAAAGAACATAATCTCATTCTTTTTTATGGCTACATAATTGCATAGTATTCCATGGTGTACATGTATCATATTTTCTTTATCTAGTCTAACATTGATGGGCATTTAGTTTGGTTACATGTCTTTGCTATTGTGAATGGTGCTACAATGAGCATATGTTTGCATGTATCTTTTAAATAAAATGATGTATATACCTTTAGGTATATACCCAGTGATGATATTGCTGGGTCTAATGTTATTTCTATATTTAATTTTTTGAGGAATCACCACACTACCTTCCATCATAGCTAAACTATTTTACATTCCCATGAACAGTGTATAAGTATTCCCTTTTCTCTGCAACCTCACCAGCATCTTTTATTTTCTGAGTTTTTAGCAATAGCCATTCTGACTGATACAAGATGTTATCTCATTTTGGTTTTCAGTTGAATTTCTCTAATGACCAATGATGTTGAGTTTTTAAAATATGATTGCTGGTCTCATATATGTCTTCTTTTGAGACATATATTTTCATCTCCTTTGCCTACTTTTTATAGGGTTGGTTTTTTTTCTTGTAAATTTGTTTAAGTTTCCTATAGATGCTGGATATTAGACCTTTGCCAGATGCATAGCTTGCAAAAATTTTTCCCATTCTGTAGGTTTTCTGTTTACTCTGTTGATAGTTTCTTTTGCTGTGCAGAAGCCTTTTAGTTTAATTAGACACCATTTATCAATTTTTGCTTTTGTTGCAATTGCTTTTTGTGTCTTTGTCATGAAATCTTTGCTCTTTTCTATGTCCAGAAGTGTATTACCTAGGTTTTCTTCTAGGGTTGTTATAGGCTTGAATTTTACATTCACGTCTTTAACTCATCTTGAGTTAATTTTTGTAAGTAAGGGTTCTAGTTTCAATGTTTTGCATATGGCTATCCAGTTATCCCAGTACCAAGTATTGAATAAGAAATCCTTTTCCCATTTCTTGTTTTTGTCAGGTTTGTCAAATATCAGATAGTTGTAGATGTGCAGTCTTATTTCTGGGTTCTGCATTCTGATTTCCATTGATCTATGTGTCTGTTTTTGAACCAGTACCATGCTGCTTTGTTTACTGTATTCCTTCAAACTATACTATGGTATAGTTTGAATACTATACCATAGTATAGTTTGAAGCTGGGTAGCATGATGCCTCTAGCTTTGTTCTATTTTCTTAGACTCACCTTGGTTATTCAGGACCCTTTTTTGTTTCATATAAATTTTGAAATATTATTTTCTAGTTCTGTGAAAAATGTCCTTGGTAGCTTAATGGGAATAGCATTGAATCTACAAATTGTTTTAGGCAGTATAGCCATTTTAACGATATTGATTTTTTACATCCATGAGCATGGAGTATATTTTTCCACTCCTTTATTTTCAGTCTATGTGTACCTTTGTGGGCGAAGTTGTGTTGTGTATTTCTTGTAGGCAACACATCAATGGTCTTTTTTGATTATCCTTTCAGCCACTCCATGTCTTTTGAGTGACAAGTTTAGTCCATTTACAGCCAATGTTGTTATTGATAAGTAAGAACTTATTCCTGCCATTTTGTTATTAATATTTGGCTTTTGATACCTTATTTTCTTCTTTTTTTCTTATTTTCTTATCAAATATTATTTTCTCTGGTGATATCATTTACTTCCTTGCTTTTTATTTTTTTTGTATTAACTTTTTATATTTGTAGCTATCATGACACTTGCAAACAATCTTATAATCCATTATTATAAATTGTTGGAAACTGAACGCTGATTACATAACCAAAGAAACAAGCTGATGTGATTTAGATATGTGTCTTCAATCTTATGTTGAATTGTAATCCACAATGCTGGAAGTGAGGTCTAGGGGGATGTGTTTGGGTCATGGGAATGTATCTCTTACTGCTTGGTGCTCTCTTTGTAATAGTGAGTGAGTTCTCACAAGATTTGGTCTTGTAAAAGTGTGTGGCATCTCTTCCCTACTCTGTCTTTCTCTTTCTCTCTCACTCCTGCTTTTTACTATGTGATGTGTAAGTTTCTGCTTTGCCTTCCCCCATGAGTAAAAATTCCTGAGGCCTCACCAGAAGCCATATTTCCTACACAGCCTGCAGAACTGTTAGTGAATTAAACCTCTTTTCTTTATAGAATACCCAGTCTCAGATATTTATATGTTTATAGCAGTGAAAGAACAGTCTAACATGAAAGCAAAAAGAAAACTAGTAAACACTCTATACTTTTACTTCATCCCCCACTTCTTAACAGTTTGCTGTTTATATCTGAGTGTACTGTCTAGGTCTTAAAAGTTGTAGTTATTATTTTTACTGTTCACATTTCAGTCTTTATATTTAAGAGGGGTTTACACACCACGATTAGTGTTATAATATTCTGTGTTTTACTGTGTACTTACTATTAACAGTGAGTTTTGTATCTTTGGATGATTTCTTCTTACTCGTTACTTTTTTTTTTTTCTGAATAAAGAACTCCCTTTGGCATTTTCTGGGACAGGTCTCATGTTGATGAAATTCCTCAGCTTTTGTTTGGGAAAGTGTCTGTTTCTCTTTAATGTTTAAAAGATATCTTCACTACATATATTGTTTTAGGGTGTGTTAAACTATTCTTGCATTGCTATAAAAATATCTGAGACTGGGTAAATTATAAGAAAAAAGGTTTAGTTGTTTCACAGTTCTGCAGACTGTAATAAATGCATAGGTTCAGTATCAGGCTCGTTGGAAGTCTCAGGAATCATATAATCATGTTGAAAAATGAAGCAGTAGCAGAAGCCTCACATGCTGGGAGAAGGAGCAAGAGAAAGATGGGGTAGTGCAATATGCTTTTCAATGATCAAATCTTCTAAGAAACCCCTCACTATTATGAGGATAGCACCAAGGGGATGGTGTTAAACCATTCTTGAGACAACCATTTTCATGATCCAATCACCTACCCCAGGACCCACCTCCAACATTGGGGATTCTATTTCAACATGATATTTCAGTGGAAACACACATCCAAACTATATCATTCTGACCCTAACCCCTCCCAAATCCCATGTCGATCTCACATTTCAAAATACAATTATGCCTTCTCAATAATCCTCCAAAGTCTTAACTCTTTCCAGTGATAACTCAGAAGTCCAAAGTGCAAAGTCTCATCTGAGGCAAGGCAAGTTTCTTCCACCTATGAGCCTACAAAATCAAGAACTAGTTATTTACTTCCAAGATACAATGGGAGTACAAGAATTGGTTAAACATTCCTGTTCCATAAAGGAGAAATCAGCTAAAAGAAGATGACTAAGGGCCCCACACAAGTTCCAAACCCAGGAGGGCAGTTATTAAAAATTAAAGTTCCAATATTTATAGTCTCCCTTGTTTTATGTCCAATATCCAGGTACACTGATGCAAGGAATAAGTTCCCAAGGCCTTGGGAAGCTCTAGCCCTGTGGCTTAGTAGGGTTCAGCCCTGGAGGCTATTCTCACGGGCTGCTGAGTGCCTGTGGCTTTTCTAGGCACAAGGTGCAAGATGCCAGCATGTCTACCATTCTGTAATCTGGAGAATGGTGGCCCTCTTCTCATAGCTCTGCTAGGCAGTGCTCCAGTGGAGGTTTTGCTGGGGACTCCAACTCCACATATCCTCTCTACAATGCCTTAGTAGAAGTTACCTGTGAAAGCCTCTAATCCCCACCAGCAGGTTTCTTCTTGTCACTCAGGCTTTCCTATAAAGCCTCTGAAACCTAGGTAAAGGGTACCAAGCCTCACACACTCTTGCATTTTATGTACCTGCAGGTTTAACATCCCATGAAAGCTGCCAAGCCTTATAGCTTGCACCGTCTGAAGCAGTAGCCCAATCTATGCCTTCACCCCGTCGTGCCATGGCTGGAGCTTAAGCGGCCAGGGTATAAGGAGCAATGCCTTAAGGATACACAGGGCATCAGGGTTCTGAGCCTTTTCTACAAAACCATTCTGTCTCCCTAGGCCTCAGGATATTTGATGAGAGGGATTGCCTCTTAGAACTCTGAAATGCCTTCAATGTGTTTTTCCCAATATCTTGGCTATTAGCACATGCCTTCTTTTTAGTAATGTAAACTTCTCTAGCAAGTGGTTTCTGAGCAGCTGGATTGATTTCTTCTCCTGAAAATGGGCATTTTTTCTCCCACATGGATGGCCACTGCAAATTTTTCAAATGTTTATTCTCTGCTTCCCTTTTAAATATAAGTGCTAACCTAAAGTCATGTCTTTACTCCAATGTCTGAGCATAGGTCGTTAGAAGCATCCAGGCTACCTCTTGAGCACTTTGCTGCTTAGAAATTTATTTTGACAGTTACCTTCAATTATCACTGTGAAGTTTAAACTTTCACAGATCCCTAGGGTGTAAACACATTCCGGCCAAGCACTTTGCTAAGGCATAATGTGCATGACCTTTGCTCCAGTTCCCAATAAGTTTTTCATTTCCATCTGAGACCTCATCAGCCTGTCCTTCACTGTCCATGTCACTATCAGCAATGCGGTTACAACCATTGAATCAGTCTCTAAGAACGTTCAATCTTTCTCTCATCTTTCTGTCTTCTGAGCCTTCCAAAGTCTCTTCTGAACTCTGCCTGTTTTCCAGTTCCAAAACTGCTTCCACATTGTCTGGCATCTCCATAGCAATGCCCTACTCCTTGGTACCAATCTTCTGTATTAAGCCATTCTCACATTGCTATAAGTAAATACCTGAGACTGGGTAATTTATAAGAAAAAATGTTTAATTGGCTCCTGGTTCTGTAGGCTACACAGAAAGCGTAGCTCTGGCATCAGCTTTTGGGTAAGCCTAAGAAAACTTGTAATCAGGACAGAAGGTAAAGCAGGAGCAGGCACCTCACTTGGTGAGAGCAGGGGCAAGAGAGAGGAAAAAGAACCACACACTTTTAAATGATAAAATCTTTACAAGAAATTACTCACTATTGTGAAGACAGCATCAACAAAATTGTGCTAACTCATTCATGAGAAAAATGATCACAAAGACTCAATCACCTCCCACCAGGCTTCACCTCCAGCATTGGAAATTATATTTCAACATAAGATTTGGGCAGGGACACACATCAAAACTATATCACAGGCTAATATTTTTCTAGCACTTTAAACATGTCATGCCACTCTCATCTGACCTGTAAGGTTTCTACTGAAAAGACTGCAGCCAGATGCATTGAAGCTTCATTATATTTGTTTATTTTCTCATGCTCTTTTCAGAATCCTTTATTCTTTTGACTTTGGGATTTTGATTATTAAATTTCTTTAGGTACTATTATTTTGGTTAAATCTGCTTGGCTGTTCTATAATATTTTTGTACTTAAATCTTGATATCTTTCTCTAAGTATAAAAAGTAATCTGTTATTATTTATTTGAAAAAACTTTCTATCCATATCTCTTTCTCTACCTCCTTTTTAAGGCCAATAACTCATAAATTTGCCCCTTTGAGGTTTTTTCTAGATTCTGTTGGCATGCTTTATTGTTTTTCATTCTATTTTATTTTGCATCGTCTGACTGGGTGTTTTCAAATAGCCAGTCTTTAAGCTCACTAATTTATTCTTCTGCTTGATCAATTTTGCTACTAAAAGACTCTGGTGCATTTTTCAGTATGGTCAATTACATTTTTGGACTCTAGAATTTCAGCTTGATTGTTTTTAATTATTTTAATTCCGACGTTGAATTTATTTGATAGAATTCTTAATTCATTCTCTCTATCATCTTAAATTTTTTTGAGTTTTCTCAAAACAGCTATTTTGAATTCTGTCTGAAACATATCTCTGTTTCTCCAGGGTTGTTCCCTTGTGGCCTATTTAGTTCATCTGGTGAATTTGTGTTTTCCTGGATGGTCCTATGCTTGTGAATGTTCAAGGATGTTTGGGCTTTGAAAAGTTGTGTATTGATTGTAGTCTTCATAGTCTGGGATTATTCTTTCCCATTATTCTTGGGAAAGCTTTCCAGGCATTTGAAAGGATTTAGTTGTTGTGATCTAACCTGTATCTGTTTATTTAGTTCACCTGGTGAATTTATGTTTTCCTAGATTATCTCGATGCTTGTGAATGGTCAAACATGTTTGGACATTGAAAAGTTGGGTATTTATTGCAGTCTTCATAGACTGGGATTGTTCTTTCCCATTCTTCTTTGGGAAAGTGTTCCAGGCATTTAAACAACTTGGATGTTATGATCTAACCTATATCTGATTGAGAGTACTCCAAGTTCAGTAGTGCTGTGGTTTTTGCAGACACATAGAGGTATCAGTGGTCTTGCATAATATCTGAAAGAATTGTCTGGATTACCAGGCAGAGACCCTTGTTTTCTTCCTTCACTTTCTCCTGAACAAATGACAGTTTCTCTCTCTCTTTCTCTCTCTCTCTCTCTTCCTCTCTCACACACACACACACACACACACACACACACACACACACACACACTTTCCCTTACTTGAGCCACCTGCAGCTAGGGATAGAGTGGCATAAACAACCCTGTGTCTACCACCACTATGACTGTATTAGGTCATACATGAAGCCAGCACAGAACTGGGTAGTCTTACCTCAGACCCTCTGGATCCACTACCTTGCTATAACCTATGATCCGTCAAAACCCTAGGGTCTCAGTATCAGCAAGTGTTGAAGCCAGTCAGGCTTGTGTTCTCCCATTCAGGGCATCAAATTTCTCCTGGCTCTGGGAAGACCCAGAGATGCTGTCTGGGGGAGCCAAGTACTGATCATAAATCTTAGAAATGTACTTTGTGCTCAATTTTACTGCAGCTGAGCTGTCATTCAGACCAAAAGACAAAGTCTTTTCCACTCTTTACTCCCCTTTCCACAGGCAAATGAACCTCTCCTCATGGCCACCACCACTAAAAACCCATAAGGGTACTGCCAGGTTACCACCAATGTTCACTTAATGCCCAAGGACTGCTCCGTCAGCTTGTGGTGAGTGCTTCCAGGGCTGAGACCTACTCCTCAGGACATTGTGGTTTCCTCTGGCCCAGGGCAGGTTCAAAAATGCCATCCAAGTGTCAAGGTCTAGAATCAGGGACCTCAAGATCTTGCTTGGTGTTCTAACCTTACATTGTGGCTGAATTGGTACCTAAGGCACAAAGTTCCTCTTGACATTTCCCTCTGCTTTTCTCAAACAGGAGTCTCTCATTTTAGCCACCAAATTTTGGAGTGTGCTGGGTCTTACCTGAAGCCAGCATGTCTCAGAATCTCATACAACACCCACAATGTACTACCTCAGTATTGCTGCTGCTTCTTCATGGCTCATGGGGATCTTCATTTATCAGGTGACACTTCTTGCCAGGACCAGGTTCTTCGCGTCACAATAATGTGTTCTCTTCTGGCCCAGGCTGTGTCTAGAAATGTCATCAGGGACCTGGAATCCAGACCAATAGGGCCTGGAATGTGGGCCTCGTGACTGTGCCCGGTGTCTTAGATTACTATGGCTGAGTTGGTATCCAGGATGTAAAGCAAAGTCCACTTTCTTCTGCTCTCCTCAAGCGGGATGAAGAAATTACTTTTGTTTCTGCAGCTTGTGCTGACTGGGATTAGGGGAGGTGTGGTGCAAACATTTCGTTAGCTGTCCTAGCTGGTTTCTCACTAGGTTCCATGCCCCTCATGACCACTGGCTTGAGCCCAGACAGCACTAGAACTATGTGTATGAAAGAAATCACACATATTTAATATGTTTATTATGATTATTAGCTTGGAAATTGAATATAAACGCCACAGAAAATTATTCAATGCATGATAGTATTATATTTACATAAATGTTGTTATTGTTTCTCATGATAAAAGTAATAAATGTGAATTATAGAAAATTTGAAAATTACAATTTTGAAAAAAATCAGACATAGTCTCGTTACCCAATAATAATTAACATTAAAATTTCAATGTACATCCTAACAGACTTCTTTTTCAGTGCATAGAGTTTTTTCAATGGAAGTTACAGCAAAAATATTTTGCATATTATACATTCTTTTCAAATGGCTACAAGATACCTATATTATTATATATCATAATTTAAATAACCTTTGCATTGTTGGGCAGTCTAATTGATGCTTTTTCTGATATTGCAATAATAACATTTTTTGTAGAAATTCCTGTAATTTACTGTAGACACCTAAAAAATAAAAATTCCTGACCCTAAAAATATTTTCAATTTATATATTATAATACCAAATTTCTTACTAAGCATCCATTATGATATTAACTGTTGTATCATATTTTCATCATGTATTTTATATGTATTTTTGCAGATTTATTATTAATATTTTGACCATTAAGTAGAAGCATACAATTTTTACTTGTTCTCAGTGAAAATCTCTATGACCTTCAGGTTAGTAGGTGGAGAGTTTGAGTTCAAAAAGAGTCTTAGTGAATTCATTTATTAGCACTAACTTGGAGTAAAAATTAAATATAAAAAAGTGCACCTGAAAAACATCTAGAGAAAAGTATCAGACTGGGAAACACCAGAAGTATAATAATTAAACATATGTAAATGAAAAATAGAAAAAAACATAACAAACTGTGAAAGGTGAAAGGGCTTTATTTTTTTTGCCGTGAAAACAAAAATCTCAAAAGAAGATTCTGATATATTTTTCTATGTTAAAATATATGTACCTGTTACCACCTTCTTATTAGTGTGGCTACTATAAAAACAAAACCAAACAAAACAGAAAATAAAAATAAAATGTGTGGTGAGGGCGTGAAGACATTGGAACCCTTGTGCTTTACTAGTGGGGATGTAAAATGGTGCAGCCACTATGGAAAACAATATGGCAATTTTTCATAAAACTAAACACATATTTACCATATGAGCTAGCAATTCCACTTCTGGGTATATGTTTGAAAGATTTGAAAGCCGGATCTCAAAGAGATTCTTGTATATTCATGTTCATAGCAGTATAATTCACAATAGCTAAAACGTAAAAGCAAACCAAGTATCCCTTGATGGATAAATGGAAAAACAAAATTTGTTATATACATGCAATGAAATATTATTCAGCGTAAAAAAGAAAAAAAATGTTGGCACATGCTACAACATGTATGAACGTTGGGACATTATGCTAAACAAATTATAGCAGTCATAAAATGACAACATAATGCCATCTATATGAGATGCCTAGAGTAGTTACAATTATAAAGACAAAAAGTAGAATGGTGGTAGAATGTAGGGAAGGGAGAACAGGAAGTTATTGTTTAATGGATATAGAGTTTCAGTTTTGCAAGATGAAAAGAGTTCTGGAGATTGATTGCAAAACAACGTGATTGCACTTAACGCTACTGAATTGTGTAACTAAAAATGGTTAAGGTGATAAATTTTATGTTATTCACATTGTGCCACAGTGAATAATAAATGTATGGCTATATATATAAAAACAAACAATTAAGATGTAAGCAATCTAGTAAAATATTATTAGTATCAAATACGTCAAACAATGAGTAAAAATTTATTTATGTTTTTAAAGCATCTACAAATCGGTAGTAAAACCTCAAATTTCCAATGTAAAGCAAAAAAGGTTATTAATAGTTGCCACAGAAGAAGAAATATAAATGTTCAATATGTGAATAAAATAGTCACTTTTACTAATATCCACTGAAGACAAAATTAAAAGAACATTGATGTGCAAATTGAAAAAATTGATCATGTTAATGATCACTTTAGGCAAGTATATGGAGTCATAAAATTACTTTCATTATTACAAGTATGGTGAATTTGTAAAGAACACCTGAAGATGATTTGATAAAACTCTAATAAAATCTTAAAATACTATATGGCAGACAGGGAAATTCCACCAGAACCACATTTAAAAAAAAATAAGTATGTATTCAAGCAAAGGTTTATTTATAAATATGCCGATTATAGTGTTGCTTACGACCAGAAAGTGATAATAGCATAAATGTCCATGAGAAATGGGTGCATAACAGCATATCCATATGAAGGCACATTATAAGTAATAAATACTTATAATACTATAAGTTGAAAATAGTATAAATATTGAACTAGAAGATGGATATAAAAATTATATACATATCATTGAATATTATTAAAGTATTAACTATACATGGATGAATGTCACAAATATTCTGTTGAGTAAAAAGAGGTAGACACAAAAGATTACATAATGAATGATTAAATTGTGTGATGTTCAATAGCAGATTAAACTAATCTATGGTAAAAACACATTACAATAGTGGTTTTCTCCTGAGGGTGACTCAGTAGAAAGGGGCCTGCAGGAACTTTCTGTGATGATGGAAATATTCTGTATCACGAGGGGATGTTCATTATATGAGTGTATGCACTTGTCAAAATTCATTGACCTGTACCCTTAGAATTTGAACAATACATTTTAAGTAAATTATATCTCAATGTTTTCAAGAACTATAAAAATATAATTTTCACAATATTCTTAATGACATGAAAAAAGTCCAGTCCTGCAATACTTGAAATAACTTTAAAATGGATATACACAGAGGGAAATGGAGCAAGATGGCAGAATAGAAAGCACCACTGATTGCTCCCCGTGCAGGGACACCAATATAACAACTGTCTACATAGACAAAACACATTCATAAGAACCACACTATCAGGTGAGCACTCATAGTATCTACTTTTAACTATGTATTGCTGAAAGATGCACTGAAGAGATATAAAAACAGCCTTGCATCATTGATGCCACTTTTCCCCCACTCCACCCCCAGCAGGAGTGGCATTGTGTGGAGATTGTCTCTGGACACTGGAGAAATGATAACTCAGCAAATATGAAACGTTGAACTCATTTCTGTCCCATTAGAACAGAAAGGAAAACCGAACCAAAATCAGCTGATACCCACTCATGGAAGGAGCATTTAAACAAGCCCGAGCTTAGTCGGGGGGGGGGTCACTGATCCAGGCAATCCAAACTTGAGTTTGTACAAACCTTGCCACTGAAGGCCAAAGTATCTGGGTATCTAAATAAACTTGAAATGTAGTCAGCCATAATGACTGCAACTCTTAGGTGAGACCTAAGGCTGAACTGGGCTAACCACAGTGGACTTGGGGGTGGGGAAGCAAGTAACCCAATGAGAGACCAGCTAGGACGGCTAAGGGAGTGCTAGCATCATCCCTCATCTAACCTCAGATTGCAGAGGTCATGGCTACAAAAAAGACCCTTCTTACACTTGAGGAGAGGAGAGGGACTCCAGAGGAAGTTCAAAGGAACTAATTTCATTGGCCAGGGGTCTTGGAAAAAGTGGGAATTCTTTCCGGGTTAAAAGTCCCCTTCTTCCACACCCCTTTGGACTTCATGTTTGGATCTCCTTCCACTCCCTTCATGGAAGCTGTCTCTCCTCTCCGGGATTTCCCCTCTGGAGTCCCCTTCCCCTCTCTCGTGGAAGCTTGTCTTCCCCTCCTAAACTACATCTCTCTCTATTCCCTTCCACTCAGTGTGGAAGCTGCTTTCCTCTCCTGGATTCCATCTTTCTGGATTCTCTCACTCCAGAGCTTTCCTTCTCTGGTTTTTCCCCCTCTGGAGTTTCTTGTCACTCGGTGTGAAACCTAGCTGTTTCTTTCTCTCTCCTTTTCCTTTTTCTCTTTATCCACCTAAAATAAGTCACTTCCCTGCAAAAACGTTTTGTGTCTGGTATTTACTTTATGTGTGCACCATGTCTGGTGTGGTCCCCTCTCCCATTCTTGGGTGAGCAAGAGACCAAAAACCAGAAAAAACATTCTCTCAGGGGAGCTGTGCCTCCCCTGCACCCCCAAACCCAGTCACAGTCATGGATCTAGAATACCAGCTAAACTGCAGCAGGATAGGACACAGATCTGAGTTATGAGGCCCCTGTTCCAGGACAACATTTTTAGACATAGCCTGGGCCAGAAGGGTAATCATTCCCTTGAAGATTAGGAACTACTCCTGGCAGCATTCATTACCTGCTAGCTGAAGACCCATTAAACCCTGAATAACAAGCAGAAATACCTAGTAGTATACTACATCAAGGGCTAGCTTTTGAATTTGTTTGATCTTGCTCCTCTAGTTTTTTAAATTGTGATAATAGAGTGTTGGTTTTAGATCTTTCCTCACTTCTCTTGTGGGCATTTAATGCTATAAACTTCTCTCTAGACACTGCATTAAATGTATCCCAGAGATTCTGATACATTGTGTCTTTGTTTTCATTGGTTTCGCACAACATCTTTATTTCTGTCTTCATTTCCTTATTTATCCAGTAGTCATTCAGGAGGAGGTTGTTCAGTTTCCATGTAGTTGTGAGGTTTTGAGTGAGTTTCTTAATCCTGAGTTCTAATTTGATTGCACTGTTGTCTGAGAGACCGTTTGTTATGATTTCCATTCTTTTGCATTTGCTGAGGAGTGATTTACTTCCAATTATGTGATCAATTTTAGAGTAAGTACGATGTGGTGCTGAGAAGAATGTATATTCTGTGGATTTGGGGTGGAGAGTTCTGTAGATGTCTATTAGGTCCGCTTGGTCCAGATCTTTATTCAAGACCTGGATATCCTTGTTGATTTTCTGACTCATCGATGTGTCTAATATTGACAATGGAGTGTTACAGTTTCCAACTATTATTGTTTGAGAGTCTAAGTCTCTTTGTAGGTCATTAAGAACTTGCTTTTTGCATCTGGGTGTTCCTGTATTGGGGGCATATATGATTAGGATAGTTAGTTCTTCTTGTTGCATTGATCTCTTTACCATTATGTAATGCCCTTCTTTGTCTCTCTTGATCTTTGTTGGTTTAAAGTCTGTTTTATCAGAGACTAGGATTGCAACCCCTGCTTTTTTTTTTGCTCTCCATTTGCTTGGTAAATCTCCCTCCATCCCTTTATTTTCAGACTATGTATGTCTTTTCACATGAGATGGGTTTCCTGAATACAGCACACTGTAGGATCTTGACTTCTTATCCAATTCGCCAGTTTGTGTCTTTTGATTGGCACATTTAGCCCATTTACATTTAAGGTTAGTATGGTTAATGTGTGAATTTGATCCTGCCATTTTGATATTAGCTGGTTGTTTTGCCCATTAGTAGATGGCGTTTCTTCATTGTGTCAATGGTCTTTCCCAATTGGTACATTTTTGCAGTGGCTGGTACTGGTTGTTCCTTTCCATGTTTAGTGCTTCCTTCAGGAGCTCTTATAAGGCAGGCCTGGTGGTGATGAAATCTCTCAGCAATTGCTTGTCAGTAAAGGATTTTATGTCTCCTTCACTTATGAAGCTTAGATTGGCAGGATATGAAATTCTGGGTTGAAAGTTCTTTTCTTTAAGGATTCTGAATATTGTCCACCACTCTCTTCTTACTTGCAGGTTTTCTGCCAAGAGATCTGCTGTGAGTCTGATGGGCTCCCCTTTGTGGGTAACCCAATCTTTCTCTCTGGCTGTCCTTAGCATTTTTTCCCTCATTTCAACCCTGGTGAATCTGATGATTATGTGCCTTGCGGTTGCTCTTCTTGAGGAATATCTTTGTGATGTTCATTGTATTTCCTGGATTTAAATGTTGGCCTCTCTTGCTAGGTTGGGGAAGTTCTCCAGGATAATACCCTGAAGAGTGTTTTCCAGCTTGGATTCATTCTCCCTGTCACCTTCAGGTACACCGATCAAGTATAGATTAGGTCTTTTCACATAATCTCATATTTCTTGGAGGCTTTGTTCATTTCTTTTCACTCTTTTTTCTCTAGTCTTGCCATTTAGTTTTATTTCCTTGAGTTGATCTCAAATCCTTTCTTCTGCTTGATTGATTCAGCTATTGAAACTTGTGTATGCTTCATGAAGTTCTTGTGCTATGTTTTTCAAACTCCAGCAAGTTGTTTATATTGTTCTCTAGGCTGGTTATTCTACTTAGCATTTTGTCTAACTTTTTTCAATGTTTTTAGTTTCTTTTCATTGGGTTAGAACATGTTCCTTTAGCTCAGAGAAGTTTGTTATTACCCATCTTCTAAAGCTTACCTCTGTCAATTAGTCTAACTCATTCTCCATACAGATTGGTTCCCTTGCTGGTGAGGAGTGTGATCCTTTGGAGGAGGAGAGACTTTCTGGTTTTTGGCAATTTCATCCTTTTCGTGCTGGGTTCTTCCCATCTTCATGGATTTTTCTACCTTTTCTCTTTGAGATTGGTGACTTTCAGAAGGGGTCTCTGAATGGACCTCTTTTCTGTTGATGTTGAAGCTATTTCTTTCTTTTTCTTAGTTTACCTTCTAACAGTCAGGCCCCTCTGCTGCAGGGACTGCTGGGGGTCCACTTCAGACCCTGCTTGCCTGGGAATCACCCACGGAGGCTGCTGAACAGCAGGGATTGCTGCCTGTTCTTTCCTCTGGTAGCTTCATCCCAGAAGGGTACCTGCCAGATGTCAGCCAGCGCTCTCCTGTATGAGGTGTCTTTTTGGATATACAGTAGTCAGGGAGCCACTTGAGGAGGCAGTCCGTCCCTTATCAGAGCTCAAATGCTGTGCTGGAAGCTCCATTGCTCCCTTTAGAGCTGCTGGGCAGGGACATTTAAGTCCGCTGCAGCAGAACTCACTACTGCCCCTTTTCCCAGGTGCTCTGGCCTGGGAAGGTGGGGTTTTATTTATAAGTCCTGGATGTGCTGCTGCCTTATTTTCAGAGATGCCCTGCCCAGCAAGGAGGGAGTCTAGTCACAGTCTGCCTGCAGAGGTGCTTCTGGGCTGCCGCAGGCTCAGTTCAGCTGCTGTGTAAGCTTCCTCCCGATTTTGTTTAAACAGGTATGGTTAGAACTGCCTCAGCAATGGTGGACGCCCTTCCCCTCACTGAGCTTGATCATCCTGGGTCGAGTTCAAATTGCTGTGCTGGCCATGAAATTCTCAAGCCAGAGGATTTCAGTCTGCTTTTCTTTATAGGGGAGGGACCCACTGAGCCAGATCACTTGGCTCCCTGCCTTCAAAGTAATTTATACATTCAATGCTATCCCATAAAGCTATCAACCTTCTTCACAGAACTGGAAAAAAACCACTTTAAACTTTATATGGAACCATAAAAGAGCATGCATAGCCAAGACAATCTTAAGTAAAAAGAAGAAAGCTGGAGGTATCATGCTACCTGACTTCAAACTATATTACAAAGCTACAGTAATCAAAATAGCATGGTACTGATACCAAAACAGAGATATAGACCAATGAAACAGAACAGAGGCCCTGGAAGTGGTGCAACAGATCTACAACAATCTGATCTTTGATAAACCTGACAAAAACAAGAAATGGGGAAAGGACTCCCTGTTTAATAAATGGTGTTGGAAAAACTGGCTAGCTATGTGCAGAAAGCTGAAACTGGACCCCTTCCTTACACCTTATATAAAAATTAACTCAAGATGGATTAAATATTTTAAAATAAAACCTAACACAGTAAAAGCCCTAGAGGAAAACCTAGGCAATACTATTCAGCACATAGGCATAGGCAAGGACTTCATAATTAAAACACCAAAAGCAGTCAGGCACAGTGCTCACACCGGTAATCTCAGCACTTTGGGAGGCCAAGTTGGGTGGATCACGAGGTCAGGAGTTAGAGACCAGCCTGTCCAACATGGTGAAACCCCATATCTACTAAAAATACAAAAATTAGCTGCACACCATGGCAGGTGCCTGTAATCCCAGCTACTTGGGAGGCTGAGGCCGAAGAATTGCTTGAACCCAGAAGGCAGAGGTTGCAGTGAGCCAAGATTGTACCATTGCACTCCAGCCTGGGTGACAAGAGCAAGACTCAGTCTCAAAAAAACACCAAAAGCAATGGCAACAAATGCCAAAATAGATGAATGGGATCTAATTAAACTTAAGAACTTCTGCACAGAAAAAGAAACAATTATTAGAGTGAACCACCAACCAACAGAATGGGGAAAAAACTTTGCAAGCTACTCATCTAACAAAGAGCCAATATCCAGAATCTACAAAGAACTAAAACAAATTTACAAGAAAAAACAATCAACCCTATCAAAAAATGTGTGAAGGATATGAACAGACACTTTTCAAAAGAAGATATTTATGCAGCCAACAAATAAATGAAAAAATGCTCATCATCACTAGTCATTAGAGAAATGGAAATCAAAATCACATTGAGATACCATCTCATGCCAGTTAGAATGGCAATCATTAAGAACTATGGAGACAACAGATGCTGGAGAGGATGTGGAGAAATAGAAATGCTTTTAGACTGTTGGTGGGAGTGTAAATTAGTTCAACCATTGTGGAATACAGTGTGGTGATTTCTCAAGGATCTAGAAATAGAAATACCATTTGACCCAGAAATACCATTACTGAGTATATACCCAAAGGATTATAATTTGTTATATTATAAAGACACATGCACAGGTATGTTCACTGTGGCACTGTTTACAACAGCAAAGACCTGGAACCAACCCAAATGCCCATCAATGATAGACTGGATAAAGAAAATGTGGCACATATACACCATGGAATACTATGCAGCCATAAAAAAGCATGAGTTTATCTCCTCTGCAGGGAAATGGGTGAACCTGGAAACCATCATTCTCAGCAAACTGACACAAGAACAGAAAACGAAACACCGCATGCTCTCACTCATAGGTGGGTGTTGAACAATGAGAACACATGGACACAGGGAGGGGAACATCACACAATGGTGCCTGTTGGGGTGTGGAGGACAAGGGGAGGGATAGCAGGGGGTGGGGAGATTGGGGAGGGATAACATTGGGAGAAATACCTAATGTAGGTGACGGGGAGATGGAGGCAGCAAACCACCATGACATGTGTATACCTATGTAACAATCCTGCAAGTTCTACACATGTCCCCCACAATTTAAAGTATAATTAAAAAAAAGAATACCAATTGTACTCAAACTATTCTAAAAAACAGTGGAGGAAGGAATACTTCTATACTTATTCTATGAGGGCAGTATTAGCCTGATACCAAAGCCAGACAAAGACACATCAGAAAGAGAAAACTATAGTCCAATATCTGATGAATATATATGCAAAAATCCTCAAAAATATGGCAAACAGAATTCAACAATACATTAAAAAGTCATTCATTATGACCAAGTGGAATATACCTCTGGGATGGAAAAATGGTCTCACTTACACAAATCAATCAATGTTGTTGGTGCATCACATGAACAGAATGAAAGAGAGAAGTCATGATTATTTATTTTGATGCTGAAAAAGAATTAAACACCTCTTCACAATAACGACCCTCAAAAAAAAAAGGAGAGTAGAAGGTACATACCTCAGCACGATAAAAACCATATATTACAGACCCACAGCTAGTATTATACTGAATGGAAAGGTGGAAATGGTTAATATGTACAAATAAATAGAAAGAATAAATAAAGCATACTGTTGGAGCACAACAGGACAAAAATTGTCAATAACTACTTAATTGTATTGTAAAAAATAGCTAAAAGTGTGTAATTGGATTGTTTGTAAGAAAGGATAAACACTTGAGGGGATGGATACCCCATTCTCCATGATGTGATTATTTTACATTGCATGCCTGCATCATAACATCTCATGTATCCCACAAATATGTTCACTTACTATGTATTTATAAAAATTAAAAAATAAGAGTGTTTACAGTATGATTTCATCTGTGTGTGTGTCTTTAAATACTAGAAAGAAATCTAACATTTTGGGAACTGTGTTTATCGGCGAGATTTAATGATTCTGTCCCCGTGCTTTTTTGTATTCAACAATTTCTGAAAGGAGCAGCAAAACATTATAATAAAAAATAGCTAAATATTTATCTATTGAATGTGAACTTTGGGTTCTTTCATGGTAAGCTGTTAGGTCAGGGACTATCAGCCATACACTTCACTGATTTCTTAGCTCTCTGGGTTTCTGAGATAAAGGCAAATGAAATAGCACTTAGCCTAAATTATTACTGGAACCTTAATTAAATATCTGCATGCATAAAATTTTCTTTTACTCATTGGCTCCTGCCCCAAAACACTGGATTTAGGAATTTGGGTCTCTCAAACTCTCCCTTTATCCTTTGTTTAAAATTACATTTTAAAAACTCATTCTTCCATCTGGTATGTGTGTTGCTGACTAATATATTAGCTCTTCCTGCCCCTTCTACTGGAACACTCTTGGGTTAAGTATTTTCATTCATGAATAACTGTTTAATTATTGTAATTTTGTTATTTGCAGAGTCCTGGCAGTATACCCAGAGCTGTATAAGCAAGGACATGTTTGCTGACTAAAGACTTACTATTTCACAAAATACAACTCACTGTGTACAGAAGACCAAGCTTTGAGCAATGAAGATTTTCACCATGGTACTTCAAGTATTTTATGCGCTGCCAAGAGGCATTGCAATGGGAGTGGGGTTGCTATGATCAATATTGCTTCTAGGACTAATTTTTTTTCTTGGAGCTCTACAGTGACTTTATGATCTCTTGTAGAAATTAAATTGAAATTCAAATCTGAAAATGACTTTTAAATATGGAAAATTGATGCAGCAGTAGTTTGATAATATTATTTCTCAGCTTCATGGGAATTCTTTGTCTATAAGGACCTACTTTCTGAACTTCAAAAATTAAGAAACCATACCTTCTTTATTTTTACATAGCCAGGGCATGCCAACTCAGTGGTAGGAATTTGATACATGCATATTGATTGGTATGAAGATTGATAAAGGATTCCAATTCTGTAGTGTAGATTAAAATTCTTATTAGTAGATATTTTATAGATTTTTTCATATCCCTGATTAAGCTATACTATTACCTATTTTATGTGTACATATGCAATGTTTATTGTTTAAGTCTAATGAAAACATAATTTTGAGACTGAGGCTTATTTTATTTACTTGTTAATACTAGGTGCCCTGGTACCTCCCCAAAGTCTTATTTCCTGCTACTTAGAGAAGGTTTCTGTGATCTGACTCCTGTCAATTCTTCTAGATAGCCCTGTTACCCACCTAACTCTTCCAGTCTTGCTTTGCTTCAGACATATCCTGATTACCTTTTTAACATCCACCTTAATTATCCAGTGACATGAAGAGTATTAGGACAAGAAATAAATCTGAGTTTTGGCATTAATTACTAATACCAGGCTATTACATTGTTCCTGTTTTGTAATCCATGGTATGTTTGACTGATCTGGGACTTTTAGTCTGTGTGTCTGGACCGGTAGGGGATATGTTTGTCTAGTGTCCCTGAAATGGCATCATGTGGGTAACTTGCAATAACACTCTGTTGCTCTGACACCATTTGTCACCTGGTTTTATTTTACAGATAAAACTATTTTCAGGCTTGTCACTGCTTGTGGCTCAGCCTCTGTTTGACTCACATATTTTGTGAAGCCTTTGTTCAAAATGAGTCTCTCCTGACTGCAGCACCGCAGTAGGCTTTTTGGTTGGTTCCAGTGGCCCCTGATTCTTTCGGCCTTAGAATGCTTCTTTTATTTTTCTTAAAAAAAAAAAAAATACAATACTATACCCCCTCTGCTATACATTATTTACATTCACTTTCCTGATTAAGCTAACAGAATATATAAATAAATTAGCAACTTAAAATACAATAGACTTGGTTACTCTGAAACTTCATTTTATAAAAGAGGGATGTTTCTCTGACATTTCTTCAATAGGTAGCAAAGGCATGTATAACCCAATTTTTCAATTAAGATGCAAAAAGAGTGTGTCCCTTTTGAAAGTATGTTTTTGGTCTTGAAAGTTTATAGACACTTTTGGCAAAGTTATAAAAATTTTTAGAAGAAGGTTAGTTTGGAAAGTTTTTTTATCTACTATCTAATTATTTAAAAAGCATCTTGTTTCCTGAAATTTTTGCAGAAATTAATACGTGCTCTCTGTGAGGGCGATTATAGTGAAAGATAGATCTGATCAGTAATTTCCTAATTGGAACATTTTCTGGTGCTTCAAAGGCATAATTGTGTGCAGTCCAAGACAGAAAATGTACTTTCATATGTTGCATATTATTGTTTTGTGTATTTAAATAATTATGGTAGGCTGGGCACGGTGGCTTATGCCTGTAATCCCAGCACTTTAGGAGGCCAAGACAGGTGGATCATGAGGTCAGGAGATCAAGACCTTCCTGGCCAACATGGTGAAACCCCATCTCTACTAAAATACAAAAAAAAAACAGTTGGGTGTGGTGGCACGCACCTGTAGTCCCAGCTACTCCAGAGGCTGAAGCAGGGGAATCGCTTGAACACAGGAAGTGGAGGTTGCAGTGAGCCGAGATCACACCACTGCACTGCAGTCTGGCAACAGAGGGAGACACCATTTCTAGATAAATAAATAAATAAATAAATTTATGGTAGTACCATGTCACAAATTTGAGTATCAGTATAGACTAGTCCATAAGTAAGAGGTAGAAAAGTCTGAAAGAATAAATTAAATTAATTATTGCAAATCTACTTTGGAGTGAACATTTTTGTATAAAGAGAAGATATTGATAACTTTTAGTTATATACTTTTAAGGATTTCTGTAAAATTTTATATTATTTGTGAAACAATGGTATAGGCTAGTCTTCAAAACTAAGAAAACTTGAGATTCTAATTTCCTCATGTTTGTTAGGTGATGTGTCCTTCAAGATGAGGTGTTGAAGTACTTAATAATTTCTTATGTAAGGCTTCTCCCGAGGAACTGAATTTTTATCTCACCTGAGGACTTACTATTAATAATCAAAATTAATGAGATACACATATGTATGTGTAGGTCTCTGACACTGTAATAGGGTCTTATGTGGCTGAGACTGCCACTGCCCTCCAATAGCATATTCCCTTTATCCAGAGTAAGAGAATTACAATTTTTATTAGAACACATTGACACACAGAATTAAATGTTTTGTTTCATCTCTAGAATCTTTTGCAGCTATTTGTTTCATGTGACTGACATCTGGTCAATTAGAAGGGTAAATTTTGTGTGAGTATTTTGAAAATTCTTAAATAGGTGAGAGAGGACTCTTACGGTTACCTTTTTAATTCTTGAATGCAGATGTAATTTAAGGCTGGTGAAAACCCTCACATAGTTCCATAGGAGCAGAAATCTCTTGCACCCTGATCAGGCTTTGTTTGTTGTGTCATAGTTACAAAATGAGTTATTATAGTTCCCTTCGTTATGGAACAGAGCACCAGTAGTTTTTCCTTCCGCTTAATCATTTTCTCTCATCACAAAACAATGCAGGCCACTTGCTATATTTGAGACATTAGATCCAGAATAAAACATTTGAGGCCCAAGTTGCCAAAAGCACCTCCTCTTTTATATTTGACAGGGCCCCAATTAGAGTTCGTGCATAATGTTATTACATAACACCCATGGGCATATTACGAAACATTCTCCTAGGCAAATATTGAAGTTGACTAGATTAAAGCCTAGTATCTAATGTACTACCTTTTCATTCCTTGGGACACCCTGCCATCCTTTTTCTGCCCTTTTTCCTTTGTGTTAAACTTTCTTTATTTTAGTTCTATTTCCCCTGTTAGCTAATCTAAGTAACTGAATCAAGCTAAGGTTTTAATGGCTAAAAATGGCTTAATGTGCAACCTTTCTCAGACAATATTTGCCTTTAAAAAGAACATTCAATTTTTTAACCCCAAAAAGTAAATAATATGGAAAGTTTAGTAGACCCAGCGAGGAAGATGCAGTCATAGAATATTATAGCTGGAAGGGACCTTAGAAATCTTATGAAAATGCCCCTTTTTAAAACTGAAGAAACAAAGACCAGGGAGAAAAATTTACTTGCCTGTGGTCTAAGTGCTTGTTAGGGGCAGATCAAAGACTAGATGTCAGATCTACTAGTTCTAAGCTCAGAGCTCTTTCCACCCCACCACATCGGAGAAGGAATGCCTTTTGGCTAATAATCAAATTGCTATGTGGAAGGGCGTTAACTCTACTAGCCTGTTCAGTGTAACAATTTTCAAGCTGTTTTTGCAGTAATTTCTACTATGTTATGCTAGAAAACATTCTATAGCAATGATTCAACATTTTTAAAATGCAATTTCCATTTAGTAAACATCAAATCTTATGCTCTTTTAATGTTATGTGAAATTTAAAATTAAATTAAATGTCACCTCTAAAACAGAAGCAAAGTAATTTTAATTTTAGTGCATATTTTTTTTGAACACATATCACCTTCTTCAAGATAATGGTATGCATTTTAAAGGCTTTTAGGCTTCCTGTGAAAAGTCTTCTGTTCTAAACTATGTACTTAACGAAGACTTAATTTTATGTGTGAAGAAACTAGGCATATTATATGACTTTTGTGTGTTCTCAAAACTTATGTCCTTGTAATAGAACGAGTGATTTTTAGTTTCACCATCTCATTTCTCCAAAAATGAACCCTTTCTTATTTTCAGAAATAGTGTTATATGGTTGGCATTTTCCTTTACAAACACTAACTCTTATCTCTAATATTTCCTGACAACTCCCTGGTTAGTTTGTAAGATGATGTAATGAATTTTCCAATGAACACAAGTAGACATACTTATTTAAGTAGAAGTCCTTTGCCATATGGCATGAATGGAAATTACTACCTGTTACTGGCAAAGGTAATTTCAGCCATAAGTCATGACGTTATTTCACGTGAACTAAGTAACTGAATAATTAAAGGGGTGTCATTTTAACTTTAATTTCTACCTTAGGATTTCCCTGTGATGTTTTTAGACCATGTATATCTCATTTATATTTTGTTTCCAATACAGTCATTGATGTCCAACACTGGAACACTGCAGATCCTGTTCCCACAGAAACTATTGATTACAAACATATATTAATTTTTAAATTTTCAAATCCCAAAATAGTAAATCTTGGAAAATAAATTTCATTAAATTGTTGCCTGAAGTATTACAGAGAGAGCAAGGAAGTCAAATGCTGGGAATATGTGATAGTTACTGTGTCATGGTTATGCACTGCTGTGTGTCAACTCTCTCAAAATTTGGTGGCTTCAAACAACAGATCTTTTAATATATCTTAGATTTTCGTGTGTCAAAAATTCAGGCATGGCGTGTCTTACTAAATAATATTTCTTTCCATGATGTGGCTTAGGTCATTCTGTGATATTCAGTTGCTGGCTCATTTGGTCTGGGAGGTCCAAGGTTTCTTTGATCACAGGCTGGGAACATTGGTAGCGAGGACTGGACTTAGGCGGGCTCTTCTCTCAATGTAATAGCAAAGTCTGTCTACATTTTCTCCACATTGTAGTCAGACTTCTTATATGTTGGCTCAGAGTTCCAAGAGAGTGTTCCAAGAGATAAAAATAAAAGCTGTTAGTATCTTAAAACCTGGGCATGGAAACTGACACTGAGTCAATTCTGCCATTATCTTATTTGTCAAAGCCGTCACACAGCCCACAAGATTCGAGAGGAAAGGGTATAGACTCCTACTTCACAATGGGAATAGTGTCAAAAGATTTTGAATATCATTACTCTGCTAGAATTGCTACCGATTTTTATAATTATAAAATCATCACAAACCAGACTACTTCTATGCCATGCTTCTGTTCAGTGAAATGTGCACTGTTGCATCTAACTGTGAATAGAAATGGCTACCAATATAAATATTGTGGCCATGTGCTCTCAAGTCATTTTAAAGATCTCGCTTTTGCTTTAATTCATAATGAAGTTCTATTATTATCATTGAGATAGATTCACGCTCTGTTGCCCAGGCTGGAGTGTAGTGGCATGATCTCGGCTTACTGCAACTTCCGCCTCCCAGGTTCCAGCGATTCTCCTGCTACAGCCTTCTGAGTAGCTGAAATTACAAGTCCGCACCATCACACCTGGCTATTTTTTTCTTTGTATTTTTAGTAGAGATGGAGTATCACCATATTGACCAAGCTGGTCTCAAACTCCTGGCCTCAAGTGATCCACCCACCTCAGCTTCCCAAAGTGCTGGAATTACAGGTGCGAGCCACCCTGCCCGGCCATGAAGTTCTATTATTATAATCTTAAAATATGCATATGAGATGATGACATTTTAATTACTGGTATCCTTTTCTGCAGTATCTTGGAATGCACTCAGAAAAAAAAAAAGTAATGAAAGCTATTGCAAAATTCTGCTGTATCCCTTTTTTCTTCAATTACAAATATTTAATAGCACTTAAGCATTGATATTGTAGATTGTTTTTTTCTTTATGAGATCATTTTGATTTATCCTAAGAATAACAGATATTTCCCTATTTGGTGTATTTATAAATTGAGAACTGTAAACTTCTTTGAAAATACTAGATTGAAAGCAAACTTAATTAGAGCAATCATGATAGATGTTGTGGCTATTTTAAATACTTTAAATATTTATTTGCATTTTTCTGTCATTTATTTCAATATATGGTCAGTTGTGGAGCTAATATACAATGAGGCAGAAAAGAAAAATTTAGATACTAGTAACTACTTTTGATTTAGAGTCTGAGTGAATGTTTACAGCAAAGCTAGGTATGCAATTCAGCCTAATATTGCCTTTAGCAAATGAAATTCAGTTTGATAAAATGGTTTAATTTTGACCTTTAAACACTGACTCATTCAGGAACTTTCTTTTCTTTTTGTTTTTGGTGCTGTAGTTTTATGCTGTTGTTGCATTAGGTACACTGGTATTATTAAAATAATTTTTGTATTTCACAGAGTGATGGTATTTATGTGCGTGTGTGGGTAGAATTGAGGCCGAGGTACTCAAAAGGTGCTCATAACAATGTGAAAACAGTTTTCTCTATTCTGTTGCATTTTATATTCAGTGTCCAGATGAATATGAATATTTAATCCTTTACAATCTGAGGACATAAGGGGGTTGAAAAGAAGGTATTAATAAATTGTCTTTTATCAAGATGTTATACATATTTCATTTTATCCTTAATCAAGTCCACCAAATTCCATTTTTAATCTCTTCATATGTAAATGAGGAATTCAGTTACATTAACAGTTAAATTTTTGAAATCTCAGTTCTCAGATCCCAAAATTGCTACCCAACTGACTAGAATCAGACAAATGTAACAACTGAATCTCAGAGAAAAACTTTTGAGAGGGGCATCATGATATAGTAGAAAGAACAAGATTTTTGATTTAGAACAAGATTTTTGTAGCATATGACCAGAAGCTCAAATTCTGGTCTTATGCTGCACAGAGTTTGACCTTTCGGAAGCCGTTTGTCTTGTGCTATGTCTTAGTTTCTTTCATTTGCAGAAGAAGTATAAAACTAATACCTACCTCAATAACATTTCTGTAAGATCAAATACAATATGAATGCAATTTGTAAATTGTTACTGTCAACTCCAATGCTCTGCTGGCAGATTCTGTGTGTTCAAAGATCAAAATAACTGGGACCATTGCCTTTTCACTAACACAACCTGTTAATTTACTGTAAAAATCGTTTGCCTCAAAAAGAAAATCTATCAAAGCATTTTAGCGAGTAACTCTGAATTTCAAAACGCTGTGTATCACTTGGAACATGAGGAAGCTAAACAGAGTTCACTAATGAGGTAACTAGTCAACAGTAACTTTTTCAAAAATTCCCTTGAGATGGATTTTTATTGAACTACTTCCTTCTAAGGCATTGTTGGATAAAAACCTTATGAAGATCAGAAGAAAAATGAAATATCAGAAAAAATTTATACTTGTATGTCCTACCTACCTCTTGACCAGAACAAAAGAGTTATTTTGGCTACATAGCTTAATGAGCCATCCACGCTGGCTGGACATTGTAAGGCTGAAGAGATGATGAAATAGCAGAGCTCCTTGCATCCCCAGCAAAATATGATTCTCCACAAGTAAATTAGGAGCAAGGGACATTAGCAATGATGGAAAAATCTATTACACTAAAAGAACAGTATAAAGGATGTATAGGCAAGTATAAAATGGTAGATGAGTTAAAATTTCTTATTACAGTGACCAATTAGATACCAAAAATAAGGCACAATCAAAAGAAGTATAAAATATAAAATATTTACCAATGTATCTTAAATGAAAACAGAGGTAATAATGTCTAATGACTTCAAATTAGCATCTCAAAGCTTGACCCATAGTTTATCTGCCTTATTTTGAAAGTGCTGTGTGAAGAAAGGATATTTTTATTCTTTTCTAATTTTTATTTCAGTAGCTTTTGGAGTATAAGTGGGTTTTTCTGTTACATGGATGAATTATATAGTGGTGAATTCTGAGATTTTAGTGCACCCTTCACTTCAGTATATCATACCTAATGTGAGATTTTTTTTTTCCTAACTCCACTCCCACTCTCCTCCTTCTGGGTCTCCATAATCAATAATATCACCGTGTATGCCTTTACATACTCATAGGTTAGCTCCCACTTACACATGAGAACATATGGTTTTTGGTTTTTCACTCCTTTGTTACTTCACTTAGAATAATGGCCTCTAGTTCCTTCCAGGTTGCTGTAAAAGACATTATTTTATTCCTTTTTGTGATTGAATAGTAGTCCGTCGTGTATATATACATTTTCTTTATCCATTCATTAGTTGATGGACACTTAGGCTGGTTCCACATCTCTGTAATTGTGAACTGTGCTGATATAAACATATATGTGCAGCTGTCTTTTTTATATAATGACTTCTTTCCCTTTGGGTAGATACCCAGTATTTGGGATTGCTGGATTGAATAGCAGATCTACTTTTAGCTCTTTAAGGAATCCCCAAACTGTTTTCCTTAGAGTTTGTACTAACTTACATTCCCACCAGAAGTTTGTAAGCATTCCCTTTTCCCCACATCCATGCCAACTTCTATTGCTTTTGACTTTTTAGTACTGGTCATTCTGGCAGGAGTAAGGTGGTATCTCATTGTGGTTTTAATTTGCATCTCCCTGATGATTACTGATGTTGGGCATATTTACATATGTTTATTGGCCATTTGTATATCTTCTTTTGAAAAATGTTTACTCATGTCTTTTGCCCACTTTTTGATGGAATTATTTGTTTCTTTTGTTACTGATTTGTTTGGGTTTCTTGTAGATTCTGAATACTAGTCTTTTGTTGGATGCATAATTTGCAAATATTTTCTTCCATTCTGTGTGTTGTCTGTTTACTCTGATGATTATTTCTTTTGCTGTGCATAAGTGTTTGGTTTAATTGAGACCCACTTATTTATTTTTGTTTTTGTTTTATTTGCTATTGGGGTCTTAGTTATGAATCTTTGTGTGGGCTAATATATAGAAGAGTTTTTTCCAACATTATCTTATAGAGTTTTTATAGTTTCAGGTCTTTAAGTCTTTGATCCATCTTGAGTTGATTTTTATATAAAGTGAGAGATAGGGATTCAATTTTATTTTCTACATTTAGGTTGCCAGTTTTCCCAGCACCATTTATTAAATAAGGTGTCCAATTCCCAATTTATGCTTTTGTATGCTTTGTCAAAGATCAGATGGCTGTCTTTATGTCTGGTTTTCTATTCTGTTCCATTGGTCCATGTGTCTACTTTTATACCAGTATTATGTTGTTTTGGTAACTATAGCCTTGTAATATAATTTGAAGTTCAATAATGTGATGCCACCAGATTTGTTCTTTGGACTTAGGGTTGCTTTGGCTATCTGGGCTCATTTTTGGTTCTATATGAATTTGAGGATTGTTTATTTCTAATTCTATAAAAATGATGTTGGTATTTTGATGGGAATTACATTGAATCTGTAGATTGTTTTGGACAGTATGGTCATTTTTACAATATTGATTCTTCCTACCCATAAGCATTAGAAGCATTTCCGTTTGTTTGTGTCATTTATGATGACTTTCAACAGTGTTTTGCATTTTCCTTGTAGAAATCTTTGACTTCCTTGACTAAGTATATTTCTAAATATTTTATTTTTATTTTACTTTATTTTTCAGCTTTCATAAAATGTATTGAGTTCTTGATTTGATTCTCAGCTTGGTCATTCTTGGTGTACAGCAGTGTAACTAATTTGGATACATTGATTTTGTAACCTGATACTTTACCGAATTCGTTTCTCAAATCTAGAAGTCTCTTGCGGGAGTATTTAGAATTTTCCAGTTATACAATCTTATCATCTGCAAACAGCAGCAGTTTTACTTCTTCTTTTCCAATTTGGATGTACTTTATTTCTTTCTCTTGCCTAATTGCTCTGCATAGGACTTCCAGAATTATGTTAAATAGGAGTAGTGAAAGTGGCCATTCTTGCCTTGTTTCTATTATCAGGAGGACTGCTTTCAATTTTTCCCCACTAAGTATAATGTTTACTGTGGCTTTGTTATATATGATTTTTATTACTTTGAGGAAAGTCCCTTCTATGCCCATTTTGTTGAGGAATTTTAATTATAAAAGAATGCTGGGCATTAACAAATGCTTTTTCTGTGTCTCTTGAAATGATCATATGGTTTTTATTTTTAACTATGCTTGTGTGATGTATGACATTTATTGACTTGTGTATGTTAAACTATCCCTTTATCTCTAGGATGAAACTCACTTGATCATGATGTATCTATTTAATGTACTGTTGGATCCAGTTAACTAGTATTTTGTTGAGAATTTCCACATCTGTGTTCATCAGGGATATTAGTCTGTAGTTTTCTTATTTAGTTGTGCCCTTTCCTGGTTTTGGTATCAGGGTGACTCTGGCTTCATAGAACGAATTAGGGAGGATTTTGTCTTTCTCAGTTTTTTTTTTTAACAGTTTCAGAATAATTAGTACCACTTATTTTTTGAATGTCAGGTAGAATACAGCTGTGAATCCATCTATCTTTGGTATCTTTGTGTTGTTGTTTGCAGTGTTTTAATTACTGATTCAAACTCATTGATTGCTATTGGTGTATGCAGGGTTTCTATTTCTTCCTGATTTGATGTACAAGGTTGTATGTTTCCAGGAATTTATTAGTTTTCTCTAGTTTTTCTAGTTTGTGTGCATAAAGCTGTAGTCTCAAATGATCTTTTGTACTTCTGTGGTGTTGCTTGTAATGTCTCCCATTTCATTTCTGATTGAGCTTATTTGGATTTTCTATCTTCTTAGTAAATCTAGCTAATGGTTTACCTATTTTTTTTTTTTTT
>NW_016107525.1:3694674-3727099 GCF_001604975.1 Cebus imitator
GTTATATTTTTGTTTGAAGTTTATTTAGTTTTGCTCCAAACTTGTTATTTATTTTCTTCTTGCTTTGGCTTTAGTTTGTTCTTGTTTCTCTCATTCCTTGAGGTTTGACATTAGATTGTCAGTTTTTACTGTTTCAGACATTTTCACATAGGCATCTAGTGCCATTAACGTTTCCTTTAGGAGTGCTTTTGCTTTATCCAAGAGGTTTTGATAACTTTTGTCATAATTACTCTTACCTTCAGAGAATTTTTTAAATTTCCATCTTTATTTCATTGTTAACCCAGATATTATTTAAGAACAGATTATTTAATTCCTGTGTAATTGCATAGTTTTGATGGTTCCTTTTGGAGTTGATTTCTAGTTTTATTCTGCTGTAGTCTGAAAAGATACTTTATATGATTTTGATTTTTAAAAATTTATTGAGGCTTGTTTTGTGATCTATCATATGATCTGTCTTGGAGAATGTTCCATGTGCTGATGAGAAGTATATTCTGCAGTTCTTGGGTAGAATGTTTTGTAAACACCTATTAATTCCGTTTGTGTTAGTGGGTCATTTAAGTCTATTTTGTTGTTGTTGTTGACTTCTTATACAATTTGGGTGTGTCTCCAAGCAAATCTCATCTTGAATTATAGCTCCCATAATTCCGGAGGTAATTGAATCATGGGGATGGTTACCCCATACTGCTGTTCTCATGATAGTGAGTTAATTCTCACAAGAGCTGATGGTTTTATAAGAGGCTTTTCACCGTTTTGCATGGCACTTCTTCCTGCCACCATGTGAAGAAGGTCATGCTTGCTTCCCATTTTACCATGATTTATGAATTTCCTGAGGCCTCCCCAGCCATGCTGAACTGTGAGTCAATCAGACCTCTTTCCTTTAGAGATTACCCATTCTCAGGTATTTGTTTATTAACATTATGAGAACTTACTAATATGTTTTCCGTCTTAATGATCTGTCTAGTGCTGTCAGTGGTATATTGAAATCTCCCACTATTTTTGTGTTGCTGCCTATTTCATTTCTTACATCTCGTAATAAATGCTTTATGAATCTGGTAGCTGCGGTGTTAGGTGCATATAAATTTAAAATTATAATATCTTCTTGTTGGATTGATCATTTTGTTGTTATATAGTGACCATATTTGTAATTTCTTTAGTATCAAGGCTTTGAAGTCTTGTTTTCTCTTATATAAAATAGCTACTTCTGCTTGCTTTTGCTTTTTCATTTGCATGAAATATCCTTTTCCACCTTTTTCCTTGAGTTTATATGAATCCTTCAATATTAGATGAGTCTCTTGAAGACAGCAGATATTTGGTTTGTAATTTTTTATCCTTTCCACCATTCTGTATCTTTTAAGTGGAGCTTTTACACCATTCATATTCAATGTTAACATTGAGATGTGAGGTAGTTTTCTCTTCATTATGTTAATTGTTACCTAGATAGTTTGCTTTTTAAAATTCTGTTATTGTTTTATAGGCCTGTGAATTTTAAGTTTTTGGAGGTTCTGTTTTAGTGCATATTAAGCTTTTGTTTAAAGGTTTACAACTATTTTTAGCATTTTTCGTAGTGCTGGATGTGTAGTGACAAATTTCCTTAGTATTTCTTTGTCCGAAAATGACTTTATTTCTCTTTTGTTTATGAAATTTAGTTTTGAAGGAGGCAAAATTATTGGCTGACAGTTGTTCTGTTTAAGAAGGTTGATCATAGGACCCAATCTCTTCTGGCTTGAAAGGTTTCTGCTGAGAAGTCTGCTGTTAGTTTGATAGGCTTTCATGTGTAGGTTACTTGATGCTTTTTTTTCTTAGTACTCTTGGAATTCTTTCTTTCACATTGACTTTGGGTAGCTTGATGACTGTAAAACTCAGTGAAGTTCTTTTTCCATTGCATTTCCAGGAGTTCTTTTTTCTTTTTTTTTCTTTTCTATTATTATACTTTAAGTTCTGGGGTACATGTGCAGATCATGCAGGATTGTTACATAGGTATACACATGCTATGGTGGTTTGCTGCATCCATCCACCCCATCATCTACATTAGGTATTTCTCCTAATGTTATCACTCCCCAATCCCCCAGCCCACTGCTATCCTTCCCCTAGCTCCCCCAGCCCCCAACAGGTCTCAGTGTGTGATGTGCTGGCATTTCCCAGGAGTTCTTTGAGCTTGTTAGATTTGGATATCTAGGTCTATAGCCAGGCCAGAAAAGTTTTCCTCAGTTATTCCCTGAAATAAGTTTTCCAGATTTATTGTTTTATCTTCTCCTTCAGGAATACCAATTATTCTTAGATTTGGCTGTTTTACATGATCCAATGATTTTTTTTCAGACTTTGTTCATTTATTTTGATTCTTTTGTAAAACATTTTTGTCTCATTTGTTAATTAAAAAGCCTTGTATTATAAGTCAGAAATTATTTTTTCTACTTATTCTAGTGTATTATTAGAACTTTGCACTGAGTTTGGTAATTTCCTGAGTCTGTCTTTTATTTTCAGAAGTTCTGATTGGTTTTTCTATTTGATATCTCTCTCTCTAGAAATTTTTTCATTCATATCCTGAACTGCTTTTTAAATTTCTTTATGATGGTTTTCACCTTTCTCTGATATCTCCTTGAGTAGCTTAATAATTGACCTTTTGAATTCCTTATTTGATATTTCAAAGATTTCACCTTGGTTTGGATTCATTGCTGGAGAGCTAGTGTGATCTTTTGGGGGAGTTGTGGAACCCTATTTTATCATATTGCCAGGATTACGTTTCTTGTTCCTTCTCATTTTTTAGAGTATTTATTCTAATTCTTATTGAATTTATGTTTGATTTTACTGTATTTTTGCTTGTTTTTTTGTTCAGTTTGTAATTTTTCTCCCCCTAAAGATGTGACTCTAATATTTATAGTTAATTATAGTCTAATTTGGTACTTGGTGTTTTCAGAGAGGATTCCTTGATTATAGAGAGTTTTTGTATGATGCCTTTCTCATATGCTGGTTGTAGTAGCAATGTGTTCGGTGTGTGAGAATGTTCACTATCTCCTACAGGGCTGGAATGGTAGAGGTATCTTGAAGCTTATCGTATTTGCCTGTACAATGTACTTATTTATTTATTTATTTATTTTTCCCCAGCATTTTATTCACTGGCTTGATTATTCAGGTTTCAAGCCAGTACAGGAAGTATCCCTGGGTAGAAGCTGATTGTGGCTAAAGCAGGTGGGTAAATGCAATACCCAGTGGTGGACAGAGGTCCCAGCCTTTGGCAGAGGTGGCTGGAGGAGCTCTCGGTGAGTCACACTGATGTCTTATCATCGGGAAAGGTTGGTGCCACCTTAGTTTTTCTGTCAGATCAGCAGGAAAGTTATCCGCTTCTTAGACAAAATCCTGTTCCAGTGCTCCAGCTATTCAAATCAGACAGGCATCTCTTTTTGTCTGTAGAGATGTTGATGTTCCAAGCAGGAAGGAATTGTGAGTTTGTCCCTCATGCAAGCCTGAATCTGGAGGATCTCCTTCTGTGGAGATGCAGTCACCCTGATGTGAGCCAGAAAGGCTGCCTGTAGTTTCATCTACACAGAGCGCCCATGACAGAAGCCCTAATTGTGCCTGTGGTAGTGGACAAAGGAGGAAAGATGTTCCCATCTCCAAGACCCTTCATCTGCACCAGAGTTGTCTCATGGTTGGGATAGAGCTGCAGATGTTCCCTGTTGAGCCCAGCATAGTAACTGTGTCTTGCTGAAATAAACTTCTCACCAGCAAAAATATCTAGTGCTCAAGGTCTCCCATTTAGAATCTTTTGTCCCATGGGATGTTCCCTTGATGTGATACACTTCCCCGTCCCCAGGGAGTGGGAATCCTTGGGACCCAGACTACTCTGAGTGTTGTTGCCCCTCTGCGTCTAGCCACCGAATGAAGTTGTCACACTCCAGGCTGGTACTTGGGGATTTCTGCAAGGAACGTGCTGATGTGGCCTGTCCTCAAGTGTCCCAGAAGTGGGTAACAGCACCAGCTCTAATGGAGATGGCAGGGTAGTTAAATAAACTCTGTGAGATTCCTTGGTTATTGATAGCCTTGGCTTTCTCAAATGCCAGGTATAGTAGTAATGAACTGGTTATGTGAACAGACTCAGGACTCCTTGTAAGCCAGAGTGGTGCAGGCAATAGTGATAGCTGAAATTATGCAGCTGTTTTCTCCTACCTGGACAGAAAAATATTCTACCAGAAAGTGCTATAATGAGCTGTGTTTCTTGGCCTCCAGCCAGGAGGTAGAACTTGCAAAAGAGTACCAGCTGCAGTAGTAACAGTGGGATTTTAGCTTGCTGTATGTTGCCCAGTGTGGGTACTCTGGTTTCTCAGGCAATGGGTGGGGCCATATAGCTCCCGAGAGTGTCTGTCTTTTGTTTTAAACTGCCAGAGCAGGTGGCAGGGCAAACTCAGGTAGGGGCTAGGTCGGGCGGGTTCATGCTCTGAGTCTCCATGTGCAGGGCAAGCAGCCGCTCCTGTGGGTGTTGGGGAATGGGAACTCATCAGGCCACTGTGTTGATGTTCCAGAGAAGAATACTGCTGTCTCTGTTGGACAGAAGAGTTATGCAGGGTGCGGGGAGGAACAGGCAGTGGTAAGCCCTACATATAAGCCCCACACATATTCCACACACTTGGTGAGGCCGATCCAGCCCCACAGTGTTCCATGAGGAGTAGCAGGCTAAGTTCTAGGCAACCTGCACTCAGAACTTGAAACTGGCTGGTCAAGGTGGCTCATGCCTGTAATCCCAGCATTTTGGGAGGCTGAATTGGGTGGTTCGCTTGAGCCCAGGAGTTCAAGACCAGCCTAGGCAATATGGCAAAACCCCCTCTCTATGAAAAATACAAAAAATTAGCTGGGTGTGATGGCATGCACTTGTGATCTCAGCTCCTCAGAAGACTGAGGTGGGAGAATCACCTAAGCCCAGGAGTTAAAGGCTTCAGCAAGCCCTGATCATGCCCCTGTACTTCAGCCTGGGTGACAGAGTGAGATCCTGTCTCAAAAAATGAAACAAAATAAAAAAAGAACTTGAAATTGCCCTGAGTCATAACCTATCCTGGAATAAATAGGAACCACAGATTTCAGGTCATGCCCCTCCCTGTTTGATGCAAAGCTGGCTGCCCAGCTCCTGCACTCACAGATGCTGCAGTCACAGCTGCAGCCCACTTTTCACTCAGCCTTGCCTTAGCCCTGGACAAGGGAGTTGGTCCCCATCTGAGGTATCGTGAAACTCAGCTTGGGGCTTCTTTCCGCCTGTGACCACTGCCTGATCCATTTGGCTGACTTCTGCAGGGTCCACTGTGAGGAATTATAAGGACTGGCTTTCCTCCGTCCACACTAGAAACTGAGAGTGAATGCAAGGATCTTCCTGCTACTGCTTCTACTTTTGTATTCCACACACCTCCTCAAGTGGATTCTTGTGCTAAGCAGAGTTAGGTTCTTCCCCCATGGACTGGATGTTTGGCCCTGGTTGAGGTGTATATCGCAGAGGCAGTTTCTACCCCTCTCACACTCGGGGGTCTCACAGCCCTTTGCCTGACTCATGGCGTAGGCTGCAGCCTCCTCCTTCCTTCAAAGGGTCTGTAGGTTCTTTTCATTTTCCTGTTCAGTTCCCACATCACTTCCAGAAGAAAAGTTCACAGTATAAATCTCTACACACAATTTTGTTCTTCCAAGTAGGAAAGGTATGCTAGCATGCCTCTAATCCACCATCTTGAAAAAAAGGCATGTTTTTCTTTATAAATGGATTGTTTATTAAACCATCTCTGCTCATGACTTGGTGTCCTTTAGAAATATATATATGTACACACACACACACACACACACACACACATATATATATTTATTTGAATATTATGTCTTTGATCAATCTTTCATAATGATCTTGAAAATGCAGGCTAAAAGTTTTAGGGACATGGAAATCACTCCCCAACCCAGAGGGCTATTACCCAGGAACTGCATTAATGTTATCTCATTTAATTCTCAGAAAGCTATAAATATAGATTTTACTCAAAACTTCCGATAAGAAACGAAAAGGCAGATTACATGTTGCTCAAGACCACTTTCCAGAGATCATGTACACTGTTTTTCTATCAACTTCCCACAAAAAGTCAAGACTCCCAAACTAAATTTTAAAAAAAGAAAGTTTTTATTTAAAAATAAAGCAGCTAGATTTTTCTTTGCTATAAGTAGTTTACTTTAAAATGACTTTTACAACTTACTTTTGGGTTAGTATCTTTATTATAGTGATGTTGGGCAAGCTCTATTCTATGAAAAAGAGATTGTGATGTTTTTCTCTCCTTTTAAAATATTTGTTAATGTTGTGGAACTACCACTGTCCATACATTTACAGAAAATAATCTAATAGTAATCTACAAAATCCTATCCAGATTTAACAAATGTTAATATGTCATTGTGTTTGATTTAATTCTTTTAATTTTTTAAAACCTAAAGCACTGCTGACAGAGATAGGCCATCTACATCTCCCCCAATACCACCACCCCAGATAGATAAGCACTTTCCTGAATTGGATTTGTTCTATCAACATATGCTTTTATGCTTTAATTACAAATTTATGTTACTATAGTTATCTATTTTCATTCTGTGGTTTTCTAAAGTACATAATTTATATAAATGATACCAAGTTGATTTTTATCACTTAATGACATTTTGAAGATTTATTCATTATTGAAAGTATATATTTGGTTTATTAACTGTGAGATAGTATTCTATTGTGTGACCCTGTCGCAGTTTATTATCCATTTCCCTACTTTTGAACACTTAGATTATTTCTAAACCTTAGATCTTTTGCAGATGTGCTTGACACTTTTTCACAGTGTTCATTATATTTATGACATGTTCTGTTTCTTCTTTTAGCTCCCTAATTGTTTAAACATTTACTTTATGGTTTCTTTCTAGTGTTCAATCATCTGAAATCACTGTGGTCCCAATCTGCCTGTATTTTGAGTATGCTGTTTCTTCTTTATAGCAGATATCTTTCACTTATATAGTTTGTAATTTTGGTTTTTGAGTTAAACTTTTGAAGAGTGTTTCCCCCACTCCTGCAGGAATGCTGTTTGTCCTATGCTGTGCTGTTTGTCCTATGTTCATTCCTACAGAAGGTTTTATATCAGTTTCATCAGTTTCTTTGAGGAAGAGAAAGGCTATGCCAATCTATTTTATATATTACTTTTCTCAGTTTTAGGATTCCTATACCTCATGGGTGGTATAAATTCGGATTACACACCTACATATTGCAAAGGTATGATGTTTTGATATTTTATAAGATACTTTGGTTTGAATATTGTCCCAGGCCACTGGAAAGAGTTATATAAATTGCTCTTTAAATGAGGAGGCAATTTTTCAGATCAGTACCTTCATCCTCTCTGTATCCCTCTGTCTCTCTCTGTCTTACAAAACCAATATCATATCTTCTATATTGATTTCAGCATCAAACCTTCAACCCTAGGAATTACAGCCTATATTAATGTCTAATAGGCTTTTTCAAAGCCAGTTCATCAACTTATTATTTTATCTTTAAGTTTCCGCTTTAGGTTATCATTTTTGGCACGTAGGATTTAATTTAATTTTATTTTTTAAAGCCTTTGTTATGTAAGCATTTTAGTTTGTTCTTTCACTCATGATATTATATGCTGTTGTAAGTGTTGAAGAGGTATCAGTGTTAGGTATCACTGTTGTATTGTTGGTACTGGAAGCCCAAAGCTTCAAAAATTTTCTTTTCCTGGCTATATACTAGTTTGAGTATATTTGTTTCAGGTTTTCAAGATGCATATACATACTATTTTTGAGTTGTTGGATTTCAGTATGAACAGAGTACCTTCTGGAAATCCAAATGATAAAGATCCAGGTATGGTTACTATGACCTATGAATTGCTGAGACTTCTGACCTACAAAATAAGCTGATAAATGTGTATTGATTTAAATTCCTCTTTGTGGTAATTTTTAGGCAGTAATAGAAAAATGATGCTGATTTTGATGTCTGTAATGAGTAAAAAATACATAAATATCAGTAACTGTCTTTGGAATCAGACATTGGTAAAGGGTAGACCTGGGAAATGAGCTGGGAAGCATGATAGACAGATTTTAGGTTTCTTTTAACAGATTGTGAGTAGCAATACGGATATAAAGATGCTTCTGATGAGTGTGGTTTTTGTCTAGTACAGTGAATCCCCTTGCTATCCATGGAAGGCCCACAAGGTTCTTGGGAAATTTATATAAGCAAAACATATTACCATCCTAGACTTCAAGGAAACAAAAGGAGGCTTTTGGACCTACAAAATTTGACTGACAAGAAGAAGGATGATAACACTTGCTATCTTTCATGAAAAAGAGATGATGGCTCAGAACACAGAGCTGACAGTCCAGAGGGTGGAAACCTGAGAACCCAAGAGCTCAGAGAGTAGAGCTTAAAGCCCGAGGGCAGAGGTTAGGCCCAAGGAAGTTTATTCCCAGGCCTTAAAAACCTAATTAGAGAAAAACTAATATTTTCACTGCTAGATTTCAATATGATCATGGACAAGTAAGATACTGTTACCATCTATTCTCCCACTGTATGAATTAGAATGTCTACCAGTGTTATGCTATGATTATCCCAACATTGTATGTTGACGTGGTGCGGGAAGACTACTTGCATATTTATTTTCACAAGTCTTCAGAAATTTTATATCAGAAGCCACATGAATACCTATTTTAGGAGATTTAGAGTTTGAGCTAATGTTATAATTAAATGAAACCCTTGGGTTTCTTGGATGTGGTTGATGTATTTTGCATTTGGGGGAGATGGGAGTCATTGAGAATCGGAGACCTGACTGTAGGAAGGTAGGATTCTATGATGACCTCAAATAACCCACTCCCATGTATAATCCCTTTGCATTGAGTGTGCCTCTCCCATTGAATGGGTGAAGATCCTGTGAATATAATGAGATACTGCTTATGTAATTATATTATACTCCATGTCATAAGTAATACTTTAGATGTAATTCAAGTTACTAATCAATTAAAATTGAGTTAATCAAGAGGGATATAATTTAGGTGGGTCTAACTTAATCACAGAGGCCTTTTGAATCCGGATCTAGAAATCAGATGGATTCTATACATGAGTAATTTTCTATTGCTGGATTTGCAGGTGAAGAGGGGCACATGACAAAGAATGAAGAGTGCTTCTATGAGCTGAGCGCTTTCTCTGAGTCACAGTCAGTCAACAAATGGGACCTTCAGTCATAAAGCTGCATGAAATGAATTTTGCCAACAACCTGAATGAGCATGGGAGAAGACTTTCCCCCAGATCATAGAGACAAAATCTCAACAAGGTGACGCCTGGATTTTAGCACTGTGATTCTTTGAGCAGTAAACTTAGCAATGCCATGCTAAACTTCTGATCTACAGAACTACGGGCTGATAAATTAATGTATTTTTATGCCATTAACTTTGTGGTAATTTGTTATATAGTAATAGAACATTAATACAATATTCTTCCTGGTTTCATCATGATGGAGAGGATAAATGGTGTTTGGAGAACTTGTTGAGATCAAAGTAAGAAATGTATCATCCCCTGGAAAAGTGTGAAGTTTAAGTTTTAGTCTTCTGATTATGGGTATATGATGGGCATATAATAGTTAACCCCTCCAGAAAACAAACAAAACAAAAAAGATAAACTGATTTCCCATAATCTAAAATAATCAATTTCATGGTATGATAGGTATAATTTATTAGATTTATGAATTACTTCTACATTATAAAATGGTAAACAATCTTAGCTGTCCTGAACCTTCAGAAAACACCAATCATGAAGTGATTAATCTTCCAGTCATTTGTTCTCTTCATCTTTTCTTCTCTGTTTAATTTTTAGAAAGTAGTCAAATTCCTTCTGATACTAACAACTGAGTGACACTTTTGCCTTTTTACTACTATGGAGAGAAATTCCAGACAGTAAAACTAAGGAAGAAAGCAAGTATCTTGAAGATGGTATGGTTACTGGTGATAAATATTCCATAAATTTATAATCAAGCCTCTATTTATTTTCTATGTTTGCCTCCTTGAAAGATGCTACTTTAATGTGAGCAATTTACCATATTGATTCAACATGTTATTGCCTTGCTGTTGTTCATTGCATATTGATTAAATGATCAGTGAAGATGGAATACTTACAGTATTAATCAGTATGAGAACTACATCTATGTTGTTCACAAGACTGAAATACAATTTTCACAAATTCCCATTTTTCAGACCAAGTATCTCACAGATGCAGACACAATGGGTAATACATAAGTTATGTTTGCCTCTTGGCCTTTCAATTTCCATTAACATGTGTGTTAGACTGTTCTTGCATAGCTATAAATAAATACCTGGAGCCAGGCATGGTGGCTCATGCCTGTAATCCTAACACTTTGGGAGGCCAAGGCAGGAAGATTGCTTGAGCGCAGAAGTTCAAGATTAGCCTGATTGACATAGTGAGACTCCCTTACTCTCTCACTCAGTCTCTCTCTATAGATTAGATAGATAGATGGATGGATGGATGGATGGATGGATGGATGGATAGATAGATAGATAAATAGATAGATATAAATATCTCGAGACTGTGTAATTTATAAAAGAAAAGAGGTTTAATTAACTTGGAGTTCTGTCTTTATAGGAAGCATGATGCTGGCATCTGCTTGGCTTCTGGTGAAGCCTCAAGGAGCTTTCAACCATGGTAGTAGGTGAAGGAGGTCTAGGCATGTCACGTGTTGAAAGCAGGAGCAAGTGAGAAAGACAGTGGGGGTGGGGAGGTGCCACACACTTTTAAACAACCAGATCTCATGTGAACTCAGAATGAGAACTCACTTATCATCAAGGGGATGGCCCAAGCCATTCATGAGGGATCTTTTCCCATGATCCAAACTTCTCCCACCAGGCTCCACCTTCAACATTCAGGATTATGATTCAACATGAGATTTGGGCAGGGGCAAATATCCATACTATATCAATATGACAATCTAATTTCTAGAAAAGTAAAATGATCACTTACGTGATTATTCAACTTTGGCTGTTGAAAGAGGGTGTTTTGGATTACAATGCTTCTTACTAAGTGATATATTTCTAAGAGAGGTAGCCTGTTGTATCCTCATGTGCTATGCGAACTTTTTATAGAAAAGGGAAAGAAAATATGACTTCTGGCTGGGTTACAGCTGAGATACAAACAATCAATTAAAATGACCACTGGCGATCCCCAGATAAAAATTCCAATAGCCAATAGGCCAGACCTTTTCAATTTTTCATATGCAAGTTTCAGTAATTTAAAATTAGTATTTGGTAAAAGAAAAGGTTATTATTTAGTTTTGAGAGACTAAGAGGAAGTTATGTTGTGTCTGTTAGAAGAAATATATTTTATTATACAGTATAAACAGACAACTGATAGCGCCAAGTCAATCCTATAGAGTACTTGAATGGAATGCAATTAATAGTTTCTGCTTCCATGAAGCATATCATTCATTCCAAGTATTTCCGGTAGGTTTAACATTTTTCAATTCAAAAATGCCCTATACATTTAATTTTACTCATAGGTTAAAAACCAGAATGCTCCTATTAATTTTAATTTTTATTAATAGCTAGTCATACATTCCTGGTTATGTTACAATCTAGAATTGTAAAGTTAGAATTAGATTTTGTGTATTTTAATGTAGATGTAGAAACTTTTAAAGAAAGACTTTCCATTTATTCTTTCCTTTTGGAATTTATACATATATATGTATAATTTTTATTCATTTTTATTGATTGCATTGACAAAATTATTTTTACATCTTTTAAAATTGACATTTTTATTTTATTAATTTAAAAGTTGAATAAAAATATACCTACAAAAATCCTGCTTCTTCTGAATCTAGAATATATCCCTTGTCTTAAATTTTGGAAATTGAGACCTAACATGTATAAATGATCCCTTCATGTTTCCTGGAATATGTAACACAGTAGAAAGAAATCGGAGAGTCATTGGCTGAAGGGTAAGTCTTAAATCACTTTTGGAAGCTCCTCACTCAAAATACATTCCCCATTGAAATGGAATGCCATTCTTGATAATTCTTTATTTCTTATTGACCATTTTTTACCTGAAATTCTTATTTTAACATTTAATATTCCTGGGATGATTCATCATCTAAGCCATCAATACATTCCAGGTAATTTGTCAGCTCTATTTCCTTAAGAGTAGCAATCAACCTTGTGAGATTCTTGGACACCTGTGAGAAAAAGGATATTGTCGTATGGAGGAAAATTATTGAAATAGAGAAGTAAGAAATGATGAAAACAAATTTTCCCTGGAATCAGCAACCATGAATGGCTCTATATTTATTATATCTTACATTACAATGATTGATATGACTGAGAGAAGACTCATCTCTAGACTTTAAAAAAGTCTTATTTTTATACCTGCATCTTCCCTAAGACTACTGTGATTTAAATCTGTTGGGTTTCTGTTGTTGTTTTCTCATATTTTTCTTGTAAACTTCTGGTCTTTATCAGTTCTCAGAGATCATTTAGTTGAAAGGAGAGAGTATCTATTTCTGAGAAAACTTCAATCCAGAATATCTATAGAATTATTCGTATCAATCACCAAATCTTACCTGTGAGTAACACGTTATCTATCAACAAAACTACATCAATAATAATGATAATGACAATAATAATGATGATTGAAATTATATACCTAACAATTGTTGGTGTTTATTAAGTGTCAGCAATTCCTCTGAACATTTTGCATGGATTAATTTTTATAATTCCACAGTTACCCTATAAGGTAAGCATTTTCTCAATTTCTGGATGTTGGAACAAAGGCACAGAGAATTTTAAAAACTTTCTTAAGGTCACGCAATTTCCAAGTGACAGTGCCACAATTTCACCTCATAGCTTCTAAAGACAGAGCCTACGCACTTTGACACCATATAATGTTACCATGTATAGAGAACACTTCCAATACATTTGGCATATTATATAAACTATGACATAATCTATTATATGACATAATTTATTAACACAGTAGCCGTATGCTAGTACATTTACTAAATATTACTCAGTTAGACAGAACTATTGTCATGACAAATTTCCAGCATGCAAAGTTGGTAATTTACCTACATACATTTCTTTTGCTAGAAACCTTTTTTTCTTAGTGGGAACATTTGGAGCCATAATGCCGTTCTAGATTTTCATCATCATGTGTAAGTTATATAATAATTTGGCTTAAGTGGCTGAACTCTAACCAGCATGTAATTTACCGCACTGCAGCACAAGTGTTATTGCCTGGAACCAGAAAAAGAGGTTGCCTAGCCTTTCATAGTTGTGAATTACAACAAATCTTTTGTTTTGATTTCTTTTATGTACATTTTTAATTAGGAGCAAAACATTGACTACCAGCGTGACTGAACACGTCCCCAGTATCTTAATGGTGGAGGAAAAGACATAGTCTGTATGCTTCTTATCCCGACAGGTGAATTATTCTTAATGTAAGTACTGAGAAGCTTTTATCCATTGTTATTGGTATGTATACTACCTTGCTATCTGGGATGATAGAAGTAATTTCCAGCTAGAAATAAGTTATTTCTGCCTGTTTACATTCTAGTGTGAGTTATTTCTCATTAGTTTTATAGACATGTTTCCTCCAAGTGATCAATAGAATACTCAGACAGGCTTGGATATCTCCATGTATGAAAAATAGTACTGAAAAATATTTTAGTATTTCATGTTCTCTCTATAATTTGCCAGATGATGAATAAATGGAGAAGAGGTATAGAGCTCAATGTTTTGCATTATTATAAAACAGAATGTATAATGTTATCATTTAGAGAATAAAAAATATTTTTTAAAAGCAATGGAAAATAGAACAAGTTACGTTCATTTATGTCTATCATTCTAATACAGCTTGAGGAGCTATAAAATTAGAAACTGGTTGTGTTAGTCAGTGCAGCTCTTGGTGAGCTGGTGTCCACATTACAAATTGTACTAATTGGTACATTAGATTATTCAAAGGCAGAATGAGCTATGGAACTAGAACTCTTCTTTCATTTCCTAAAATTGGTTTTTTCAAATGAGGGTTGAGATTTTCTATTTTCTGTACTATGGAAAAATAGATAACTGAACCAACAGGAATAATAGTATTATTCTGAGTAGCAATCTCAACCACCTCTCTGCTTACTTTCATAATTTTAATTTTTTTCTCTCTGTGTCTTACTCTTATCTCAACCTTTTCTATAAAGAGTTATCATTATTAGGACCTCTTTTAAAAATAAAGTCATTGTTGATTGAAATATATGAGAATTTAATATCACACCTGTAATCCCAGCACTTTGAGAGGCCAATGTGAACAGATAACAAGGTCAGGAGTTCGAGACCAGCGTTAGCAACATGGTGAAACCCTGAAATACAAAAATTAACTAGGTGTAGTGGCATGTGCTTATAATTTCAGCTACTCAGCTGAGGCGGGAGAATCACTGTAACCCAGGAGGCAGCAGTTGCAGTGAGCCAAGTTCACATCCCTGCACTCCAGCCTAGGCGACAGAGCAAGACTCAGTCTCAAAAAAAAGAATATAATAAATGGATGGTGAATTGATATTTTATTGTGCTGGGCTAGAACATATTGTATTATAAATTCTACATACCTCTTGCCTTAAATTTAAGAGAGAACAATTTTTTTTTCCCTCAGGATTCAAGATATTTTGCTTTCAAATCCATATTGCCAGTATTATATAGGAGAAGTTAGGTTGACAAACATGTGGAAAGATTAAAACAAAAAATGATATAAAAAGAAATAGAAGAAGAAAAGTAATAGCATGATCAGTATGAAGTCAGGAAAATCTCATCATGTTTTTTTAGAATTATTTTATTGTACTCCTTGAAAATCAAGCTGGGTGGAACAATGCAACATTATTAGTCCTTTAGAGGTAAATGTAAATGAGGTACAGTGATTTTAGCAGAAACTAGAAGCAACCTCAAAGAACAGATGATTCATGAAATTGGTGAATCACAAATTTACCAGGTATATTAAGGCCCTGACCTTGTATTTTTGAGAGGGAAACTAAAAGGTAAGCCTCTGATTATAACATGAATTTTTAAAACTCTATGTCAGCTTTTATAACCTTAAGCAGAAACAATAAAAATTAATGAAATATTTTTAATACTTATGCATTTTATTACCCTCACAAAATGTAAGTGTAAACCTCTTATAGTTATCATAACATGGGGTTAGGTATAGGTACTGGTAAAAGTAATCAAAGGAGTTTCTTCTTCATGTATTTATGAAGGTTAAAACACTTTTTTTGTCTCAATATCATCATCTTTTCTCTTGATACACATTTTCAGAACACAGATTTTTAGCTATACTTTAATTATAATACCATGCTCTTGAACATATTTATAATTTCTTTCAAAGGATTTTATTGTAGTAAGATATTTTGGTCAAGTATTGAACAGAGTCTATATAGTTTGAATTGCATAGTTTTCTGCTAGATGCCTAGATAATGTGATTCAGAAATGCAGGAGTATTTTACTAAGTTCCTACATTTTGGAGAATGCTGAATTAAAATTGTAGGTCAGTCTTATAAACAGATGCATGGAGGAAGGAGATTGAGATCAGAAGAACAGATCAACATGGAAATGAATCTGAGAATAGCCTGGATAATATTGGGAATTAAATAGAACGAACGTAGGTAATGCAAGAAGAAATACTCGCATGTGCATAATTAAGCTGAGTTTCTACATGAAACCTGTTGGGAATTTATATTACCTAAGTTCCTCAGGAAAGAGGAGGCTAGTCTAAGGAAGAGCAGAAGACTGGCTCGGTGCCGCATGGTGTTTCAAACCAGAATTTGGTGAAGGCAGATATCGGTGTCCAAGAAAATCCAATCTAGTGAGAGGGATACAACATTGGTATTGCAGGAGGCAGACAGTACACTTGTCCCTTGATATTATAGAGCACTTGTTCCAAGACCTCTGCAGATACCAACATTAATGAATGCTCAAGACCCTTATATATACAATGGCCTAGTATTTGCATATAACCTATGTACATCCTCCCATATATTTTAAATATCTCTAGACTATTTATAACACCTAATAAAATATAAATCCTGTATAAATAGTTGTTATACTATATTGTTTAGAGAATAATAACCAGAAAATTGTCTGTACACATTCAGAACTGAAACTTGGTTTCCAAATATCAGTGGTTGGTTGAATCCATGGATGTAGAACCCATGGATATGAAGGGCTGACTGTCAATGGGTAATTTGTATATGCAGCATGATTACATATATTGACAAGGGAGACAAACAGTTTTATTGATCTTCATCTTTCTCCAGTGTATGTAAGTGAACATTGCAAATGATCCAGTCATCTGAGACTTAGTCTCTGTAAAATGGTAGCGCACAAATCAGGCTGAATTGAGGCAGAATTCCAGTTATGTAGACTGAAAATAGAGTAAGGTATGCTGTAGTCCTAGAGACACAAGATCTTAGCTCTGTGGCAGCAAGGCAAATTCCACCGCGAATTACTTTGTTATTTCAGTCAAGCAAGAAAAACTTCTGGGCTGGGTGTTAACCAAAGACCAAGAATACAATGGAGCATCTCCTAACAGCCACCTTGCAGCTGTGATGACCTGCTGTGAAACAGTTTATCAAAGCCAAAAGAATGTCATCTGAAACAAAAACAAAGTTTAAGTAATCATTAAGTCCAATAGTAAACTCATCCATCTTGAAAGAAAATACTGTAGTTTGAAAACAAAGGAAAATTCAAATGAGTACCAGCCAAAAAGTCAATATTCTTAAAGGTGGCAGAATTAAACTGGACAGTGGGTGTAAGTGTTTCCTCAGCTTATGAGTTTCCAAGTTTTATTTAGCCATTAGGATGAGGATAGTCAGAGGAGAGGAGTACAGAACAATTAAAGTTGTCAGATTTTGATCATCTTAGGTTTTTTATTAGGCATGCATTTGATAGGCTTCAGTGATTCAGGCTGAAAAGAATTGAACTATGTTTTTTAGAAATTGAGAGGGAATAAGGCTTACTTCCATTGACTTATTATAGTCTTCTCAACTCTTGTGTTTACACCCAGGAAAAAATTAAGACTAAGAAGACACTTTGGTTTGAGTCTCATTTCCGTTCTTATGCATCAATTCTGTTTTGTATCTCATGTCTTATATATCCTAGAAGACTTAATCATTTAAATAGGAAAATAATTATGCACAGCACTAATATTCTTTGGATTCTCAAAATGTTAAATAAGTATAATTACATACGAAAATATCAGTTTTAGACATATGCAGCTACTGGAGTTCTTCCACAGTTCATTTGTGTAATGGTCATGTTTGATTTTTCTAAGTCGTAGCTGAATATGTCGTATAAATAAAGGAGAGGTTCAAATAAAACTAGGGTTTGACTTGGTGAATTCCATCACTTATTAGAAGTAACCAAAACAATTTAAGAATTATACCAGCTGAATAATGGGTACGTTTTGGAAATAGATAGCAGAGAATACTTGATCAGAGTTATATTACAAAGCAGTATGAAAAAGGAGATATGTTGCCTCATATTCTATGGGGCTGTATGCATTTCTAGATAAGATATTACTGAGGACATTTAGCATAATTTTATTTAGGATTAAACAGATTTTAAAGTAAAGTTTAAATCAAACATCTAGTTTACACATGCTTCTATGAAAATATGGTTCACAGTAAAATATTCTATCCAAGTTAGAGCTTGGATGGAGTTGTAAGTTTTAATTTTACAACTGGTAAAACTGAGTAGAGTTAATTATTTTTAAAACCTCAGGAATTCAAACTTTTATCATTGCCATGCAGATTGAAGTGCTTGAGGGAACCTGAAACCAGAGTCTTCAGAGGAATCCGTGATGAAGTCATTTTGTTAAGTTGAAGCTTAAATTTCCAAAGTAACAACTAATACTACACACTTAATTGCACACTACTGGTTTTGCACTGCATGTAATTATGTATGTAAACACACTTTGGAGACATGCATTAATTCTCTGAATCACAGCAAAATTGTTTATCTACTCTAGTTGTGTTTGATTCAAGAAAATAGTTGGATATTTTAAGCTGGTTTTGATAAATACTTCACTCAACTGATAAGCACTTCAAATAATATCAAATTATATAATTTGATTTGTGGGATTATACAGGTGCTTTTCCTTTAGCTATAGCACCATTGTCAAAAGCCCACCCTCTCAGAATGGTTTGGATAAAGAAAACCAAGAATGATAAATTGTTTTTCTAGAAGTCTGACTGTTTCATTTTCATATTTGGTCTCTGGGAACAGCCGTTCATAATATAGATCAATGGAACTAAAGTAACACAGGAAGCATTTACATTTGCTTTCAACATTTTGTGAATATATGAGATTATATTATCTAAAGATTTATAATTTTCATTGGATTTTCATATAAGTCTGTGAACCAAAAGCTGATTTAAAAAGTTTTTTCTTTACAGTGTGCAAATGACCGATTTTTATCTCAAGGACTACTTTTAACTGAAATTTATGTGATGGTATTCAAAGCCTGAGTGAGTTAAGGAAATACCTTTATTCCCGCTCTGAAGTGGCATTTGGCATACTCTGGAGTCTGAGCATGATTCAAAATACAAATCTCATCTTGCTTTTTGACTGAAAAATCCTATTGAATTTTCATAACAACTGTCCTATTACATATGATAAAAAAGAGACTGCTTAGAGAGGGTTTTATTCATTTTATAGCTCCCAGTTAACCCGACTTAAGCATAACCAAGAAACACATGTGATGTTGAGAGGTAAAGAACATTAGGAACCCATGACATCCTAGTGATCCCTCAATTGGAGTGTCCAGTGTACCCCTTGGCATGGAGGTTCACCATCTCAGAATATTCCTAGATTTCCAGCTGCTACTTGACTTCCACGTGGCAGCCATGGAGAGCTGCCATCCAGTGGTGTTGTGATGAAGGTGACAGCGTTTTCTGTCTGTCACGGCAATCTACATTATTTTGTCTATCAGACAGTATAGTAACAGCAGAATGTCCCCTATCTATGAAGGCCACTTGATAGGTCTCCCAGGGCCAGTGTAAGAGGTTATCATGCCTCCCACTCTTTCCAGCATACATTTACTTATCTTTCTCTCTCTCTCTCTCTTTCTTTCTTTTCTTTCTTTCTTTCCTTTTTATTTTCGACGGAGTTTTGCTTTTGTTACCCAGGCTGGAGTACAGTGGCACAAACTTGGCTCACCGCAACCTCCGCCTCCTGGGTTCAAGCAATTCTCTTGCCTCAGCCTCCCAAGTAGCTGGGACTACAGGCGTGCGCCACCATGCCCAGCTAATTTTTTTTTTTCGTATTTTTAGTAAAGACGTGGTTTTACCGTGTTGACCAGGATGGTCTTGATCTCTTGATCTCGTGATCCACCCGCCTGGGCCTCCCAAAGGACTGGGATTATAGGTGTGAGCCACTGCCCAGCCCATTACTTATCTATTTCTATAAGCCACAGTGTGCGTATTTTAAGCTGTCTCTGAGTGGCCCTTTGCAGCCTCATGGTAATTAGAATCAGCTCAAATGCCCCTGCTGTTTCTCCTGTGATTTTAATTGGCAGTAAAGTGAGGTGATGTGTATTCCTGTGAGAGCTTTTCTTTCGGGAGACTCCTTGCTGTCTCCAAGTGACAGGAAAGTGAGGCTGCATTTTTCAGTCTGTTTTATTCCAGTGAGTAGAGGCTTTCTTGATTTCTTTTGTGAGCTCACTGTTATAATGTTCTCAACTTTTGTATTGTGAAGTAGATCTTGTAGATGACCTTTTAATTTCTGTATTTAACAGAAAAAAAGAAATCTTTATGGGATTTAATGAATTTTAGGTTTTGGAATCTATTTTGGTTCAGCATTAAAAAAGCAGGCGAGATGCTTACTGCTCACTTCTCGAAACGAGAGTGTTACCAGCAGAAACGTCAGTGAGTGAATTGAAAGTAAGATATTATTCTTTTGCTTCATGAATGTCAGGAAGAAGAAACAAAAGGAGGGGATGATGTAATAGTCACACTAGGGAGTAAGAGATTGGATCCTTGGGGGCATGAGGTCTCTCACTGATATCCTCCATGTATATGGCTCTGTCTGCATAAGATCATAACAGCTCGATAGCTATAAATCTTAGTTAATATTCTAATTGGTTTGCCTACATTATGTCAAAATATAAGGCTAGCTTCTCCATATACTTACAGTCCAGTATTCTGTTCTCCCTCACATGCTGCTTTATCAATAAGAATTATCAGCACAAATATGTATGTATGACACTAAATGTATATTTTATAAAACCAGGATATCTCACTGGTTTTCCTTGGATTGTATCTATATTATAGAAAAAAGTATATGTGTCTGTACTAGGGAGGAGGTTTAAAGTGGTCAAATTAAATTTGCATCTAGTACTTTAGGATTACCATAGTTTTTCGTGGCAGTCAAAAAGTGATTCTGCTAGCCATTTGAGAGGTAAAGATTTTGTGGCAATCTAAATAATTTACTCATTCTGAGATTTTTGATAGCCAGTTTTTTTGTGGGGGATGGTGAGGGACAGAGGAGAATTACGTGCGCAGTCATACACAGACATAAACATATTCTGACCTGCTGTGATATCTGAATGTTTATACCATTCTTTGAGTCTTTTTATATTCTAAACTAATGATAAAATGTTAGTTTTTCTAAAAGTGGTATAAGAGTTCAAAAATTTTTTCCACATGTGGGAATTTTAAAATAGCTAAAGTGGCCAGGTGTGGTGGCTCACTCCTATAATCCCAGCACTTTGGGACACCAAGGCAGGCAGATCACTTGAGGTCAGAAGTTTGAGACCAGCCAGGCCAACATGGTGAAACCCCATCTCTACCATAAAAATACAAAAATTATCCAGGCATGGTGGTGAGTACCTGTAGTCCCAGCTACTTGGGAAGCTGAGCTGGGAGATCACTTGAATCCGGAAGGCGGAGGTTGCAGTGAGCCAAGATCATGCACTGAACTCCAGCCCGGGTGATAGAGCAAGGCTCTGTCAAGAAAAGAAGGCTAAAGAAGAGATAGTGTGGAAAATCTAATCTACTAATATTTCCTCCCTGGTTCCTCTGACTTGCCTGGTGACTCACTGATAGTTATTCTCTTCTCCATTTGTTAAAGTTTCAATGGAGAGTTAAAAAAAGAGAGATTTGGTTTGAGAAATAGCAATAATAAAACAAAATAAAAATATTGCCACTTATCCATAACAAAAGTGTAAAACCAACCAGAAATAAGACACAAAGTAACTTAGAACACAGTAAACAGAAAGAAAGGGAAGCCATAAGGTACCCATAGAAACACTTCCCACTTTGTACCTACCTTCTGTCCCTGAAGAAGATAATCCAGTTCCTTAGAATGTTTGCCAATATGTTTTTTTTTCCTTTTCTGAGTAGCACAATGAAGCAAATTATCTCCAACAATTTCACAAATAATATATTGAAGTAATGAGTCCCATTGAAGCTATTTTTTGACCAGGTTAGGTTGAAGACAATTTTTCTGTTAATGCCTGAAGTGCAGAAGGAATAAATAAGTAATGAAGATATCTATGTTTCAATCATGAACTAGTGTTTGGGCCTGGGAAACTTTTCAATGTTTGCACAAATGGCAGGTTGGAGGGAGGAGATGGTTTAAGCACATAAAAAATGTGTGAAGAATGACAGAAGATAAAGTCATGGGGACCATTAATCTTTATTCCTGCATTTAGCTTTCATATTGATCTAATGAAAGTTCTAAAATTTGGGGTTTGTATGTTTTGCAATTGCAGCGTTGGAAATTCATGTTTTGGGTCAACATTGGTGGGTGAACCTAGTTGTACCTTCTGTTGACATAAATTAACAGATTTTTAGTTTGTGATGTGGTTAATTGAATTATATATCAAACAAAATTATTCTCTGTATTTCTCTAATAATAACAAAGTAATTACGTTACAAAAGTTATCTTAAATTTATAGTCAAGTGCTTTCCTTCCTGTTTCACATCACATTTATAAAGCATTGTAGAATCAAACATTTTAATCTAACTCATGATATACAATACACATAACCCAGAATTCTATAATTCTACCTTCTCTCTCCTTCTCTCTCTCCCCCCAGACCGTGTGTGTGTGTGTGTGTGTGTGTGTGTGTGTGTGTGTGCGTGTGATTCTAGAAGTATGCTTTCCTTGAAGGACATTCTGGGGTAATGCAATCCATTAGGTTCTAATAGGAACCTAGGGGCACCAATGACTTATTGCTGTATATAACTCTTGGGCATACACATCAATGCACAACATTATACAATACTGCATATTGTAAAATGCCACAAATTGTCAATCTTTCTGTGGATTGTCCTCATTAAAGACTTTTGTACCTAACTGCAATTGTGAGTTACTATATTTCCATTATGTTATCTTACGAAGGATTTTGGTATCTGCTAAATGGAAAGCTGTAGACGTAGTGGCTGATTAGGTAGCACAATTCCCTTAAAGCTGCAAAGTCAGAGGCTAAACTACTTTACAGTAAAAATATTATAAACTATTAAGCAATCACTTTGGAAGTAGATATTTCTGAGTAACAAATATATCAGGTTTTCTTTTCAGTTTAGCTTATTTACATTTGTATAATAGAAATTAATAAAATTCATTTAAGCAGAATATTAAATTTTAATCAGTGAGACTGAGTCTTGGAGGGAAAGCATTTTATTTGTCTGTAGGCAATCATGTTGAAAATCAGTACATGACTTCTAAATACATAAATGTTCTCTCTCTTGATGTAGCCTTTGAACTGTGACAGAAAATCTCTACTTGAAAGCCTTTCAAACCAGTATAACAGAATCTTATACAACAGTCAGGGGACTTTCAGATGCCTGGTCATAGTGTTCAATGATCTTTCAGATATTTATTTGGTTATGATTCTTGCATAGAATAGTATCTTACAAAAGATTGTTGCCCCAAATTAAAAAACAATCTCATTTATGGCTCACTTAAAATTCTTCAGAAAACTAGAGTCTGTTCTTTTCGGTCCTACACTTTATTTAGAAGCTTACCTTTAGTATATTTCCTTTTTTTTTTTAACTTATTATCAACATTCTGTTTTTCTGGCAATCAAATATCACAAATACGAAAGTTATAACAAGAATTATGGAAATTAGATTTACATTTTAAGAAAATGGTTTTATTTTTTTTCTCTCTATTCCCTGTGTAAGATCAATCTTTTCCCTGAAGAAGAGTCCAGGATTGCTGGATTTATCAAGGATTTGAAAGCTTTCTTGTTATTGCCATAGCTTTTGTTTTATACCTTACTTTACAGATTATCCTGTTTTGCTTTTCCAAATTTAGTATTTTAGAACTACTCTGGCAAATATCTTGTTAAGCCCTTTATCTTAAGCGTGATAAAATGATGATTATGATAAAAATTAATGTTAACATCTTGTTAGCCATTTTTGTCACATAACAAAAAAACCTTATATCGTTTTTAAAATGGCTTCTGTATTTATGACTAAAGTTTGCCATCTAGTGGGAATACTGAAGCAAAAATAAAAATACTACTTGCTTTATATATATATATACAACTGAGTTTTAAAGGACATTTCTATTTTCACTGGTGTGACCGAATTCATCAGTGAATTTTAAAAGCATTTTAATAAATAAATCAACTGTCAAACTTAGTTATACTGAGTACACTGATGTGTTGTGTAGAAACAACCTGAGTGAATGAACTTAAGAATGCAATTGAAAACTGAATTTAATTGAATTTGAAAGTAGTACATATTTCAAAGTGAAAATGATTTCATATTGTCTATAATATGAATTTGACTAGCTTTCAAGGTTATTGATGACAGGAATGTCTTCTTTCTTCAACAGATAGTTTTAATGAGAGCTTAAGCAAGACATGGTTCCCTTGTATGTACATTTACACAATAAAAATCAACCAATCTGATGAGAAATAAAATGAGATTATGGTTCTTCATTATATATCCTAAAGGTCAAGCCATTTCTTTCTAAACAATTATGGTTTTTTTTTAAAAAATTATGTTTTATAAACCAATAAATTTTGTCATACCAAAGGAGGACTTTCCTTCAGGTCAATTGATTAAATGTAATGTGTTCATTAAGAAAGACAAAGTTTTCTTGTTGCTCAGGCATCAACTCCTGTTCTGCCTTAGTGCCCTGAAGAACAAGCCTGCAATCTCAACTCCAAGAGATTGTTTCAAAGGTTTCATTAGTAATGTTGAGGTATTCAGTATCTTCTGATGTCTATGGACTGAATAAACAGGCAAAATTCAGATGGATGTTAGGAAGTGGAAAACGCCTGTAGTAATGATTTGAGCACAGTGGCATTAGGGAGAAGGAACAAATTGACAGGCAGTTCTATGGAGGTCTCAAGTAAAGATAGCAAAGAGTAAGAATGTAGAGTGGAAAACTACCTATTTATGGAAGAACAAAAGCATAGGCAAGATAGTATGTCTGCACTGTACTCATTCACACACTAGGAGATGAGGGTGGGTAAGCAAGATATTCAGTCCTTTCTTATTACATAATTAAAAGTGATATCATTTGGGTTAGAAACATCAGAGTACTTTTAACAATTATTGTTTCTTCCATGAAAAAAAAAAATGACAACTTGTTTCATTCTCTCAACTCTCATATATTCGCTTCTAAACTATAGGCATATTCTGTAAGTATACATATATGCTTTCATGTACATTTCTTCTTATCTTTAAGCAAAACTGTCTTCTGATTCTAATTAATTTTTCATGTTTTTATGAAAATGGGTTTCCCTTGAGTTTCCTTCAGTCTTCTTACAAGGTAAACTCTGCTTCCCAAAGCAAAAATGCTAAAACATAGAAGCACAATAAATTGAAAATTTTAAAAAGCTATTGAGTCTTATAATGCTAATCAAATAGAATAATCTGTTTCTGCTCCGGAACATAGTCAAAGATATTTAAATTTTAAAAAAACTCTTAACTCTGGTATTACTCGAAATGTTACATAATTGAATGAAATTCTTTCTGATGAGAGTCTCTATATTTTAAGGCTAAAGAAAAGTATCACACAATATCTGAAATTTTTTAATTAGGTCATAAGGTGACACCATTTTAAAGTGTGTTTTTCTTAGCACATAGGCTCTTACATAGATACTGGATATCACCATTCATAGTGGGAATACATGTCTAGAAAATTTTGTTAAGGATGTGCTTACATTGATTATTCTTGCTTGAGATGGATAGTTAGATAACTATTAAATAAATAATGTGAAAACTTAAATGACACATTGATACTATATACAAATTTCTCTTTTTTTCTACTACATACCCCACACATGCATACACACACACAAACACACAAATACTAAAAGCCCTTTAGTTATAAGGCAGGTAGTTTAGTTCCCAAGAAGACGAAAAATTGGTTTGTCATTTTGAATGCTTTTTTGTCTTTCTGCAAATCACTAAGTTGCAAAATTGCTTCTCAAATTACAAATCCATAGCCCTTTCATGAAAAGCCAAGCTATTTAATGAATTTGTAAGCAAGTACTGTTAAATTGGTGAAATACTCCAATTGTGGTATTAGTCATCTGGCTAATCAAGGTTCTCATTATAACACTTGGTCTCAATTAACTTACAGTTTCTTTCCTTTATGAAGTGCCTAGGCATATGGCCTTTAGGGTGTGGAATCAGGTAAATAAACATTAGAATAAAAAAGACCTGGCATTAAGTATCATGCTCTGATTCATTAGCTGTGTGATCTCAGAGAAGCCGCATAGCCTCTCTGAAGCGTCCCATCAGCTGTGAAATATATTAACTTATAAGTCCATTGTGAGGATAAAGTGAGATAAGCATATGGAATCAATTTTTAAATAATCGAGTACTATGCAAATGTAAAATATTGATATTGCTTTGTTACACAAAGATGGCATTAGGCTTTAAAGACATATGTCTCTAAAATTTTATTAAAAATGGTGGCACTTTAAAAATTTTGTTTTATTGTTGTTAACTCATTGATTAACAGCAGTATCCTTTGTTGTTATAAAGGGACCAGTATCCTTTATTTCTCCGCAGCCTCATTTATTCAGTACATGGGTTTAGGTTTCTGTACTCTGGAAGAAAGCTCTCATACATAATGAAAAGATGGAGATCTTATTTACATGCAAAATTTTACCATCACTACTGTCACTCCCTCTTGCTCTGCAGATCCAAAGCATTCACTGAGATGATACAGCTATGATTTAATATCATTTTTTTCTTTACGCTTTGTTAAATAATGCTGAGGTCAGTTTTAAAGAACCCAAGGTAGGTTTCAAAAGAGTAAATTGTCAATTCTTTTCCAAGTTGGTGATAAGACTAAGGTGATTATAGAAAATGGCACTAGAACTGAGTTTGTATTATGCACAACATCAGCATTAGTATATTAATAGAGATGTGTTGTACATGCAAACATTATGTATTTATTAAACCATTTAATCTTTATGGGAGGTGGAGAAATGAAACCTATATTTTAGGAAATGAATTGCATTACAGATGTACTCCAAATCATTGTCAATGACAGAAATTCAATTTTAGGCTTCTGCTGATTTTTTCTTAACTTCATTTTCTAATTGTTTTTCATTAAGTGAAAAAAAATTCTCAATGTTTCAGAGCAAAGAGAAAAACAAATCTAATGTCAGTGACTAAAGGACATAATATAGACGTTCTTCCTTAGCATAATAAATGTTTTTGTCAGTAGAACATTGAGCTCACTACTCTCAATTTTCTAATGTATGTAAAGTGAATTATATATCAACTACGGTTTTGAGGCATAGCATTTATTGAATGAATTACAGAGTAAAGTGTTAACAAAAACGAATTGAAAAAAGCATCATTTATTGATGTTTAATATTAGAGATGTTCTCTCAACAGGCATTTTCTTCCTGAGCTAGGCAATGTTGGATGGTATCAGAATATATGACCCTTACCTAACTATTATCTAATAATCTCCCTCAACCTTTCTTCCCACCTCTTTCTTGTGAAATAAATCACACATAAAAAATATTGAATCAAACACATATGCAGAGTTTAAGACTAATAAAAAGAAATATTTGTTTACTAACCACATAAGAAACCTTAGCAGTCCTTTAGAAATAGCCTTCTTAAATTCCACATTCACATTGCATTCCCTTTGTTCAGAGTTAATTCCCTTAAATATTTATTAATCCTACCATAGTTTTCTTTATAATTTAACCAACAATATGTATCATATCTCTAAATAAAATATTATTTATTGTCATTTCTTAAATTTAAGTAAGTAGAATCATAATTTATGAGTGTAGGTATTCCTCAGTGATTTATTTCTTTTTCTGAATATTTTTTCATTTGCTTTAATATGTCGCACATTGGTTTCTGATGAATTTTTATAATTTTTAATATTGTGGTGAAATATAGATAACATAGACATCGCAATTTTAACCAATTTTAAGTGTAAAATTGAGTGTGAATACATACATTTCCATTGTTGTGCACTATACATCTCCAGAACACTGTCTTCATCCCAAACTGAATCTCCATAACCATTAAACAGCAACTCCCCATTTCACCTTCCCTGATGATGAACTATTATTTCTATCTTTATGAATTTAATTACTATTGGCACATCATATTAGTGTGGAATTATGTAATTGTGCGTGTGTATGTCTTGCCTATTTTAGTTGAAATAATGTTTTCAAGATTAATGTGTGTTGTTACATGTATCAGAGTTTCTTTCTTAAGACTAAAAGACTAAATAATATTCCATTGTATGGCTATGGCAAGTTTCATTTTTAAATATATTCATTTATTCGTGAACATTTTGGTTGTTTATTCCTTTTGGCTATTGTGAATAATATTATTATGAACATTGACGAGCAAATATCTCTTTGAGATCCTGCGTTGGGTTCTTTTGGGTGTACATCTAGAATTGAGATTGGTGGATGATATGGTTATTCTATATGTATTCATTTGAGGCACCACCATACTTTTTCCCACGGTGGTATTGCGATTTTAGATTCTCACCAACAATAAACAAAGGTTCTTATTTCTCCAGGCTTGCTAACACTTGCTACTTTCTATTATTTATTTATTTATTTATTTATTTAGAGACGGAGTCTTGCTCTGTCACCAGGCTGGAGTGCAGTGGCATAATCTCGGCTCACTGCAACCTCCACCTCCTGGGTTCAAGCGAGTCTTCTGCCTCAGCCTCCCGAGTAGCTGGGACTACAGGCGTGTGCCACCACGTCTTAATTTTTTTGTTTTTTTAGTAGAGACGGGGTTTCACCATGTTGGCTAGGATGGCCTCGATCTCTTGACCTCGTGATCCGTCTGCCTCGGCCTCCCAAAGTGCTGGCACTACAGGCATGAGCCACCGTGCCCGGCCCTTTAATTTTTAAAATACCCGTTCTAATGGGTATATAGAGCTGATTCTGAATGTCTTGATTTCCCAAAAAGTCTCACCCCATCTTCTTAGATGTTCTGTTGTATGTCTTTTTAAAAGAAGAAAAAAAAAATTCAGACAAATTAAATTTAGCAGAGTTTATTTAAGGAAATAACTATTCATAAATCAGGTAATACTAGTTCAGAGAGCTCCACTCAGCAATGTGCATTTACAGAAATAAGGTACAGAAACATCTTGATATGTTACAGCTTGGCATTTGGCTTATTTGGGTGTGATGTGATGAGGCATTTATCTTACATGGACAGGGTCTGATCAGTTGGCAACCTGTGATTGGCTGAAACTCAGCATCTGTAATAGGCTGAGACTCAGCTATATGTTAGAAGAATGTGCTCTTAGTTTGGTTGCAGTTTATAGACTAAACTAGGTGGCAGCTCACCATACACAAAGGCAGCTTTAGGCCAAATTTAATTTAATTTAATTTAACAGTCTCCACACATAATCTCTTGTGTGGGTCTGTAGACCTCCTGCAGCTTTCAGGAGCAGTGGTGTCCTTTTTTTTTTTATAGAAGGGAATGAAAAACTGAGCTGCTGCTTCCTCCAGAACAAGATGACTCCATGTTGCCGAGGTGAGTATGGCAAAAGGATGAGTAAAAATGCCAGTGAAATTTTGTTTTAATATTACTTTTCCTTGACTAGCCAATTATACATTCATTTGGTTACTGCGGAACTTTTTTCTAGAGATTCTATATGGTTGGAGGAAACTAGGTCTTAGAGCTTCCTAGCATGCCATTTTGTTGGCCTCATTCGTTGTGTATTATTTCTTGAGTCGTTCAACCTAGAAGGGTGGAAATTTTCCTCTACCCTGTTAGGCTCTATAGTTGGGAGCTGTGACTTATCAAAGATAGATAAACAAGAAAAGAAGCATACAAATTTTATTTAATGTTTCTAATTTTAAATATATGGTGCTTCACAGAAGAGAAGTTACAAAAAAACAGCTATTAGACTATGGGCTTGTAAACTGTATTTTAAAAGAGTGATGGATTATGGATTATGAATAAATGACTAGAAAAAGGAAATGGAATTTAGGCTTCTAGGGATGGTAAATTGTGGGAAGGTAAACATATGGAGGAAACTAATAGTAGATAAGGGTTATTTAGTAAGGTTTGTATATGCAGACTCATCTCAATATGGTCTCCATCTCGGTAATAAGTGTTGTTCTCTTTCTGATATGGTGGAGAAATTCGCACTTTTACAAGATGAATTTATGTCCTGCTTTTAGGCGGATAGAGACAGGACAGAAAGCTTTTCCTATTTTTGCTCTTTCTTAGTTGATTTCAGCTTAAAATAATTCTTATGCTAACGTGGCATATTTGGTGTGGTATATTCTGATCCCCTTTATAGGTATAGTGGTGATTCATTAGTTTTCTTTCTAGTATTGTAGTGGAAACTATGGATCAATGCAGAGAATAGATATTTGACCTAAGAACAAGGTATACATCTCTACTTATTTAGGCCTTTGAAAAATTTTCTCAAATATTTTGCAATTTTCAGTATACAAGTGTTTCACCGCTTTGTCAGATTTTTTCTAATATTCCATGTCGTTTGACGATTTTTTAGAAGATAATGTTTTTATTTCAAATTCTGATTGCTCATTGCTACCATATAGAGCTACAGGGAGAAAGTGCTCAGCCTTTTAGCCTTAAAATTGTTGTTGCTGTGCATTTTCTCCTACATGTCTTTTAACTGGTTGATAAAGTTATCTTCTAATTTTCTGAGAGTTTTAAAAATTAGGAATACATGCTGGATTTTTTCGATTGAATTTTCTGCATCTATTCGGCTGATCCTATTTTAAGAAATTCATTAACATAATGAATTACACTGATTTGGTTTCTAATGTTTATCTATGCATTCCTGGAATGAGCCCACCTTGTCATGGTATATTATCAATTTTATATATTGTTAAATTGATTTGGGAAAAATCATGTTGAGAATTGCATCTATGTTCATAAGGGATATTAATCTGTTATTTTATTTTTTTAAATTTTACTTTAAGGTCTGGGTTATATGTACAGATCTCGCAGAATTGTTACATATATGTTTGTTTTTTTCATGTAAATTTGTTTAAGTTCTTTGTAGATTCTGGATATTAGCCCTTTGTCAGATGGGTAGCTTACAAAAATTTTTTCTCATTATGTTGGTTGCTGGTTCACTCTAATGACGGTTTCTTTTGCTGTGCAGAGCTCTTAAATTTAGTTAGATCCCATTTGTCTATTTTGGCTTTCGTTGCCATTGCTTTTGTAGTTTTAGTCATGAAGTCCTTGCCTATGCCTATGTCCTGAATGGTATTGCCTAGGTTTTCTTCTAGGGTTTTTATGGTGTTAGGTCTTAAGTTTAAATCTTTAATCCATCTTGAGTTTATTTTTGTTTAAGGTGTAAGGAAAGCGTCCATTTAACTTTACGCACGCGGCTAGCCAGTTTTCCCAACACCATTTATTTATTTATTTTTATTTTTTATTTTTTTAAATTTTACTTTCGGTGCATTGGATAAATACAGCCATTTCAAATGGGAGACATTGGCCAAAACGAAGGGACTGCAGGCCCCATTCACGTCCTAAATCCAGCAGGGCAGTCTAATATTAAGGCTCCAAAATGATCTCCTTTTACTCCATTTCTCACATCAAGTTCATGGTGATGCAAGAGGTGGGTTCCCATGGTGCTGGGGAGCTCCACTCCTGTGGCTTTGTAGGTACAGCCTCCCTGTTGGCTGCTTTCCTGAGCTGCCGTTGAGTGTCTGCAGCTTTTCCAGGCACATGGTATGAGGTGTCAGTGGATCTACCATTCTGGGGTCTGGAGGACTACGGCCCTCTTTTCATAGCTCCACTATGCAGGTGATACCCCAGTAAAGACTCTGTGTGGGAGCTCTGACCCCATATTTTTCTTCCGCACTGCCCTAACAGAGGCATTTGCATTTCTCTAATGATCAGTGATATTGAGCTTTTTAAAATATGTTTATTGGCTGCATGTATGTCTTCTTTTGAGAAGCATCTGTTAGTGACTTATCCCATTTTCTTTTTTTTTTGAGATGTAGTCTCACTCTGTTGCCTAGGCTAGTATGCAGTGGTGTGTGACCTCACTGCAACCTCCATTTCCCAACTTCAAGTGATTGTTCTGCCTTAGCCTCCTGAGTAGCTGGGACTACAGGCACATGTCAGTACACCTGGCTAATTTTTGTATTTTTAGTAGAGACAGGGTCTCACCATGTTGGCCAGGCTGCTCTCAAACTCCTGACCTCAGGTGAATAAGTTCTTTAGTAGTGATTTCTGAGATTTTGGTACATTCATCACCCAAGCTGTGTGCACTGTAGCCAACGTGTAGTCTTTATCCCTTGCCCTACTTCCACCCTTTTTCCTGAGTCCCCAAAGTTTATTGTATCATTTTTATGACTTTGCATCCTTATAGTTTATCTCCCACTTACAAATGAGAACATACAATATTTGATTTTCCATTCTTGAGTTACTTCACTTAGAATAATGGTCTCCAACCCCTTCACATTGCTACAAGGGCCATTTTCTTTTAATTTTCTTTTATGACTAAGTAGTGTTTCATGGTGTATAGATAACAAATTTTTAAAATTCACTCATTGGTTGATGAGCATTTAGATTGACTCCATATTTTTGCAATTACAAATTGTGCTGCTACAAACACGAATGTGTATATGCCTTTTTCTTTTCTTTTTTTCCCCCATTTATTTCTTTTATTGCATTTTAGGTTTTGGGGTACATGTGAAGAACATGCAAAATTGTTGCATAGGTACACACGTGGCAGTGTGCTTTGCTGCCTTCCTCCCCATCACCTACATCTGGCATTTCTCCCCTTGCTGTCTCTCCCCAGCTCCCCACCCCCCACCATGCCTCCCCTATTTCCCCCCGACTGACCCCAGTGTGTAGTGCTCCCTTCCCTGTGTCCATGTGTTCTCATTGTTCAACACCCGCCTATGAGTGAGAACATGTGGTGTTTGATCTTC
>NW_016107525.1:3731559-3738501 GCF_001604975.1 Cebus imitator
CCTGGAATCTACTGTCCTGGTTCTTTGCTCAGACTTCCCGTGGCTCCAATCGCCAGCCAAAAGGGCACCCGGACTGGTGTATTTTGTATGGAGAACCACTGCTCCGGGGTGCTGACAAAGCAGCCACGCAGGACTAAGCAGCGGCACCGGCCGGCACAGCCACGCTGGCTGAAACAGCTGCGCTGGTGACCTGTGGAGCTCCTCTGCCTGGGAATTTCCTCATCTGAGGGCAATAAAAATGCGGCGTCCACTCACCCTCTGCACTTTCACTGGGAGCTGCAACCCTGAGCTGTTCCTAAACGGCCATCTTCAAAAACGAATCTGTGCCTTTCTCATATAATAACTTATTTATCTTTGGGTAGATACCTAGTAGTGAGATTGCTGGATCAAATAGTAGTTCTACTTTTAGATCTTTAAGGGATCACTATACTGTTTTCCATAGTGGTTGTACTAATTTTCATTCCCCCCAGCAGTGTAAAAGTCTTCCCTTTATACCACATCCACATCAACATCTATTATTTTCTGAATTTTAAACTATGGTCATTCTTGCAGGAGTAAGGTGGTATCTCATTGTGGGTTTAATTTTAATTTTAATTTTTGTATAGTAATAAGTTCTTGAGTGAGATTTTGGTACACTCATCACCTGAGCCATGTACACTGTACCCAATGGTAATCTTTTACTATTCACACCCCTCCCACCTTCCCCCTACATCTCCAGTCCATTATGTCATTCTTATATCTTTGTGTACTCATAGGTTAGCTGCCACTTACAAGCAAAAACACACATCCTTGGTTTTCCATTCCTGAGTTACTTCACTTAGAATAATGGCCTTTTAGGTTGCTTTGCTTGCCATTATTTTTTTACTTTTTATGGCTACATAGTAGTTCATGATATACATGGTACTGGTACTTTATACCAGTACCATGCTGTTTTGGCAACTGTAGCCTTGTAGTATAGTTTGAAGTCAGGTAAAGTGATGGCTCCATATTTTTTCTTTTTGCTTAGTCTTGCTTTCACTATGCCGGCTCTTTTGTAGCCAATATGTAGTCTTTTATCCCTTGCTCTACTTCCACCCTTTTTCCTGAGTCCCCAAAGTTTGAAATTTAAGATTTCATTTGAAATTTAAGATTTTTTTTCTACTGTGAAAGTAGAAATATATATATAATTATTTATATATATATAACTTTTTTAAAAATTCACTTATTGATTGGTAAGCATTTGGGCTGGTTCCATATTTTTGCAATTGCTAATTGTGCTGCTATAAACATGCGTGTGCAAGTGTCTTTTTTGTATAATGACTTCTTTTCCTCTGAATAGATGCCCAGTAGCAAGATTTCTGGATAAAATGGTAGATCTACCTTTAGTTCTTTATGGGCTTTCCATGCTGTTTTCTATAGTGGTTGTGCCATTTTACATTCCCACCAATTTAAAAGTGTCCCCTTTATACCACATCCACAACAACATCTATTATTTTATGATTTTTAAATTATGACCATTCTTGTAAGAGTAACATGATATTGCATTGCAGTTTTGATATCCATTCCCCTGATAGTGATGGTAAGCATTTTTTAATATGTTTTTTGGCCATTTGTATACATTCTTTTGAGAATTGTTTATTCATATCCTTAGCCCACTTTTTGATGAGTTTTTTTTGTTTTTTACTTGCTTATTTGTTTGAGTCCCTTGTGGATTCTGGATATTAGCCTGTTGTCAGATGCAAAGGTTGTGGAAGTTTTCTCCCACTCTGGGTAGTCTGTTTACTCTGCTGATTGTTTCTTCTACTCTGCAGAAGCTTTTCAGTTTATTTAATTCCCATCACTTTATCTTTGTTTTTGTTGTGTTTGCTTTGAGGTTCTTGGTCATGAAGTCTTTACCTAAGCCAATGGCTAGAAATGTTTTTCCAATGTTATCTTCTAGAATTTTTATGGTTTCAGGTATTAGATTTAAGTCCTTCATCCATATGTAGTTGATTTTTGTATAAGCTGAGAGATGAGGATCCAGTTTTATTCTACGTGAGGCTTGCCAATTATCCCAGCAGCACTTGCTGAATAGGCTGTTCTTTCCCTACTTAATGTTTTTGCTTGCTTTTTTGAAGATCAGTTGGCTGTAAGTATTTGGCTTTATTTCTGGGCTCTCTATTCTATTTCTTTGGTCTACATGCCTGTTTTTATACCAGTACCATGCTGTTTTGGTAACTGTAGCCTCATAGTATAGTTTGAAGTCAGGTAAATGATGGTTCCAGATTTGTTCTTTTTGCTTAGTCTTTCTTTTGCTATGCAGGCTCTTTTTCAGTTCCATATCAAATTTAAGATTGTTTTTTCTACTTCTGTGAAAAATAATGGTGTTTTGATAAGAATTGCATTGAATTTGTATATGGCTTTTGGCAGTATGGTTGTTATTTTCACAATATTGATTCTATGCATCCATGAGCATTAGATGAGTTTCCATTTGTTTGTGTTATCTATGTTTATTTTCTGCAGTGTTTTGTAGTTTCCCTTGCAGAGGCTGTTCATCTCTTTGGTTAGATATTGATATAGTTTGGCTGTGTCCCCACCAAAAATCTCATCTTAAACTGTAATCTCCATAATTCCCTTGTGTCAAGGGTTGGGCCATTTGGAGATAATTGGATCATGGGTGCAATTTTCCCCATGCTGTTCTCATAATAGTAATCTTACGAGATCTGATGGTTTCATAAGCCACCGGCAGTTTCCCTGCTTGCATTCACTCCATCCTGCCTCCCTATAAGGAGGTGTCTTGCTTCCCCTTCACCTACATTCCGCCATGGTTGTATGCTTTCCAGTTGTGAAACTGTGATTTAATTAAACCTCATTTTTTTATTATTTACACAGTCTCTCGTATTCCTATATTGCAATGTAAAAATGGACTAATATATTAAATTGGTACTGAAGTAATGGAGGACAGTGCTGTTAAGATACCCAAAAATATAGAAGTGACTTTGGAACTGGATAATTGACAATGGTTGGAACAGTTTGGAGGACTCAGAAGAAGTCAGGAAAATGTGGAAAAGTTTGTAAAGACTTGTTGAATGGTTTTGGCCAAAATGCTGATAGTGATGTGGACAATGAAGTCCAGGCTGAGGTGGTCTCATATGGAAATGAGAAACTTCTTAGGAACTGTATTAAAGGTGATTCTTGCTATGCTGTAGCAAAGAGACCGGCAGGATTTTGCCTCCGAGATCTGTGAAACTTTGAACTTGGGAGAGATAATTTAGGGAGTCTGGCAAGAGAAATTTCTAAGTGGCAAAGTGATCAAGAGGAAGAACAACATAAAGATTTGAAAATTTGCAGCCTGAGGATGTGATAGAATAGAAAAACTGGTTTTCTGGTGAGAAATACAAGTTTGCTGTAGAAATATGCATAAGTAATGAGAGGCTGAATGTTAATCACAAATATCATGTGTGAAAAATCTCCAGGGCATGTCAGAGGCCTTCATAATAGCCTCTCCCATCACAGGCCTGAAAGCCAGGAGAGAATGTTGGTTCTGTGGGTTTCCCCAGGGTCCCCCCTTCTCTGTGCAGCCTCAGACGTGGTGTCCTGCATTTCAGCTGCTTGAGCTCTAGCTGTGGATAAAAGGAGCCAAGGAACAGCTTGGACCATGGCTTCAGATGGTGCAAGCCCCAAGACTTGGAAGCTTCCATGTTGTATTTAGCCTGTTTGTGCACACAAGTTAAGAATTCAGGTTTGGAAACCCTGTCTAGATTTCAGAGGATGTATGGAAATGCCTGGATTTCCATGCAGAAGTTTGCTGCAGAGGCAGAGCCCTCATGGAGAAGCTCTGCTAGGGCAGTACAGAGGGGATATATGGATTGGGAGCCCCCATACAGAGTCCCTACTAGGACATTGCTTAGTGGAGCTGTAAGAAGAGGGCCACCATCCTCCAGACCTCAGAATGATAGATACATTGAAAAAGCCACAGGCACTCAACTCCAACTCATAAAAGCAACCTGGAATGGGGTACATCCTGCAAAGCCACAGAGGCACAGCTGCCCAAGACTGTGGGAGTACACCTATTGTATCAACATGACCTGGATGTGAGACATGGAGTCAAAGGAGATCATATTGCAACTTAAAGGTTAATGACTTCCCTGCTGGATTTTGGACTTGCATGGGCCCTGTAACCTCTTTGTTTGGCCAATGTCTCCCATTTGGAATGGATATATTTACCCAATTCCTATCCTTTTACTGTATGTAGGAAGTAACTAACCTGCTTTTGATTTTACAGGCTCATAGGAGGAAGAGACTTGCCTTGTCACAGATGAGACTTTGGACTTGGACTTATGGATTAATGCTGGAAAAAGAATTTGGGGTACTATAGGATAGGCATGACTGTATTTTAAAATGTGAGAACATGAGATTTGGGAGGGGCCGGTGGTGAAATGATACAGTTTGGCTATGTCCCCACTCAAAATCTCATCTTGAACTGTAATCCCCATAAGCCTCATAATCCTCATGTGTCAAGGCCAGGACCAGGTGGAGGTAATTGGATCACAGGGGTGGTTTTCTGCATGCTGTTCCCATCATAGTAAGTGGCTCTTACAAGATTTGGTGGTTGTATGTGTCTGGCATTTCCCCTGCTTGCACTCACTCTGTCCTCTGCCCTGTGGAGAAGGTGCCTTGCTTCCCATTCACCTAATGCTATGATTCTGAGTTTCCTGGGGCATCCCCAGGAATGCAGAACTATGAGTCAATTAAATCTGTTTTCTTTACAAATTACCCAGACTCAGGTATTTCTTCATACAGCATAGTAACAGATTAATGCTGGTATATTCTTAGGTATTTTATTTTTGCAGCTGTTGTAAAAGGGGCTGGGTTGTTGATTTAATTTTCTACTTAGTTGCTGTTGGTGTTTTGCAGTGATACTACTCTGTTTAAGTTGATTTTGTATTCTGAAACTTTACTGAATTCATTTATAAGTTCTAGGGACTTTGGATTAGTCTTTATTGTTTTTAAGGTATACAACTATATCATCCACAAACTGCAAAAGCTTTATTTCCTCTTCACTGATTTGAATGTCCTTTTATTTCCTCTTCACTGATTTGAATGTCGAGCATTCTTTTGAAATGCTGTTGAATTAGGTTAGCTAATGTTTTATCAAGAATTTTTGCATCTGTGTTGATCAGAGATAGTGATCTGTAGTTTTCTTTGTCTATGTTGTCAACAGGATTGTTACCAATTCTTCTTTGAATGTCTGAGAACCCTAATTCCTTCTAGCTTGTAGGGTTTCTGCTGAGAAATCTGCTGGTAATCTGCTAGGTTTTTCTTTATAGATTATCTAATGCCTTTGTCTCACAGCTCTAAAGATTCTTTGTTTGTTTGTTTGTTTTTATCCTGACTTTGGAGAACGTGTGTTCAGAAGTTTTTTGGCTGTCTCTCAAAGTCTGTAGAGGCAAGCCACTTTTTCCAACAATCTGTGAATTCTTTTGGCCTTACTAGTATGTTCTTGTGGTTATTCTTGGAGCAAAAAGTCACAATGTGAGTCTTCATATCCGTTCTGTTTATGCAAATGGGAGCTGCAAGTTAGTCCTGCCTCCTGTCTGCCACATCGTCCGCACTATTTTCTTTATTTGTCTTACTTGGTTTAAATTTTCTGTTCTTTCTCTAGCTTCTTAAATGTAATTGTTTTCATTGTTTTAAGATCATTTTTCTTTTATAATATAGCCATTTAATCCTGTAAATTTTCTTATAAATATTGCTTTAACAGCATACCAGAGATTCTGATATTTTGTATTTTAATTTTTAGATAATTTCAAATAATTAATAAATTATTTTATATATCTTATTTGATTTATTGTTTTTTTTCAGGTTTTCTTATAATTTCAAATTTTGTTATAGATTTAGGAGATATGTGCGCATGTTCGTTACGTGGGTATATTGTGTGATGCCAGCATTTGCAAGACAAATGATCTTGTTATCTGAATAGTTTTCTACCCTTATTCATCTTCCTCCATCCCTCCTATATTAGTCCTGAGTGTCTATTGTTGCCATCTTGAGGAGGCAGAACAAGATAGTGAAAGAGTAAGGTCCACTGATTGTCCACACGCGCGCACACACACACACACACACACACAAGAATAACAAATTGACCAACTATCTACACGGAATGGCATATCTCTGGCTTTGTTGTTTTTGCTTAGGATTACTTTGTTTATTTGGGCTCTTTTTGGTTCTATGTAAATTTCAAAATATTTTTTTTTAATTTTGTGAAAAATGATGTTTGTAGTTTGATAGGGATAGCATTAAATCTGTAGAATTCTTTAGACAGTAGAGTCAGTGTGACAATATTGATACTTTCAATCCATGAGCATGGAATGTTTTTCCATTTATTTGTGTCATCTCTGATTTCTTTCAGCAGTGTTTTTTAGTTCTCCTGGTAGAGATTTCTTTTTACTTCCTTGGTTAGATGTATTTCTAGATATTTTTTGTGGTTATTATAAATGAGATTGCATTGTTGATTTGACTCTGATCTTGAATGTTATTGGTGAATAAGAATGCTATTGATTTTTGTACATCAATTTTGTATCCTGAAACTTTTCTGAAAGAGTTTATCAGTTCCTGGAAACTTTCAGCAGAGTCTTCAGGGTTTTATAGATATAGAATTATATATATATATATATATATATATATATATATATAGAGAGAGAGAGAGAGAGAGAGAGGAGTTAGACAGAGAGTTTGACTTTTTCTTTTCCTATTTGGATGCCTTTAATTTGCTTTGCCTGATAACTCTGGCAAGAACTTCCAGTACTGTGTTGACTAGGAGTGGTGAGATGGAGCATCCTTGTCATGTTCCAGTTCTCAAGAGGAATTGTTCCAGATTTTGCCTGTTCAGGATGATGTTGGCTGTGGGTTTGTAACAGATGACTATTATTTTGATATATATTCCTTTGATGCCTAATTTGTTGAGGGTTTTTTTTTTTTTTT
>NW_016107525.1:3738716-3748049 GCF_001604975.1 Cebus imitator
GACGGGGTTTCACCATGTTGACCAGGATGGTCTCGATCTCTTGACCTCGTGATCCACCCGCCTCGGCCTCCCAAAGTGCTGGGATTACAGGCTTGAGCCACCGCGCCCGGCTTGTTGAGGGTTTTTATCATGAAGGGATGTTGAATTTATCAAAGGCTTTTACCACATCTATTGAGATGATTATTTTTTGTTGTTAATTTTGTTTATATGGTGATTCGCATTTATTGTTTTGCATATGTTGAACCATTATTGTGTTTGAAGAGGACAGGAGAGGTCTCTCCCCAACTTTCCTGATGGTCCAAGCCTGTTGTATTAAAGTGTTAATTGAATTCAGGCATCAGGGAGAAACAAAAATAAGTTTTCAATAAAATCTCAGGTATTGGACTAGTGATCCTGGACATGCATATTAAGAGGCAGAATGGCAAACTATGACCTTCCAGGGCACTCCACCAGAAAAGGGAAGAAAGCCTCAGATGGGCATGGGTACAACTTCCTTAACACACTGAGTATTCTCACCTCCCAAGCATAAGGAGGATACTTTGCAAGCGGGCAGCCTATCTTAAGGGAAGAATTATGAAAAAGGGGCCAGCCTATAAAGTCCTAGGATCAAGGTAAAACACTGCACTTGACCTTCAAATGACTACTTGAGTTTCTTCCAAGCATACTTTTCTTCCTTTCCTATTCTAAAGACTTTCAAAAACAACTTCCACTCCTGCTCTAAACCTTGCCTTGGTTTCTTTTTTTGTGTATTATGCCTCTCAGTCAAATTCTCTCTTCTAAGGAGGCAAGAATTGACGTTGCTGCAGACCCTTGGAGATTATTTGTTGCCGGTAACTTAAATACCTTCCTCTGGTAACAACTACATCTCAGGAATGAAGCCTGCTTGATCTTAGTGAGTTAGCTTTTGGTATGCTGCTGAATTCAGTTTGCTTACATGTCATTTAGAATTTCTGTGTCTATGATCATCAGGGAAATTGGCCTATAGTTTTCTTTTTTTCTTTGTTTCTTTGCCAGGTTTTGGTATCAGAGTGATGCCAGCTTCATAGAATAAATTAGAAAGGAGTCTCCACTTCTTGCTTTTTAAAAATAGTTACAGTAAAATTTGTACCAGCTCTTTCTTTTTAACATATGGTAGAATTCTGGTGTGAATACACCTCTTTGAGCGCCTTTTTGGTTTTTTGTTTTTTACATTACTGATTCAATTTTGAAACTCAGTACAGGCCTCTTTTGGGTTTCAATTATTTCCATAGTCTTGAAAGGTTGTGTAGGAATTCATCTATTTCTTTTAGATTTTCTAGTTTATGTTCATAGAGGTGTTCATAACAATTTCTCAGGATATTTTTTATTTCTGTGAGACTCATAAATATCACAACAATTTGTCATTTCTAATTGTGCTTATTTGGATATTCTGTCTTTCTGTTGTTAGTTAATCTAGCTAGCAGTCTGTCGATCTTGTTTGTCCTTTGTAAAACCCAACTTTTGATTTTGTTGATTCTTTGTATGAATAGGTCTCAATTCCATTCACTTTTGCTGTGATTTTATTTATTTATTTATTTTGTGGTATATTTGCTGTTACTTTGCTCTTTTTTTTTTTTTAGTTCCTCTAGCTGTGATGTTAGATTGTTAATTTGAGCTTTTCCTAGAAAACTCTAAAGACTCCTTCAAAAGACTCCTCCACTTGATAAATCACTTCAGTATAATTTCAGAGTACAAAATAAACATGCATAATTCAGTAACATTTCTATAAACTAACAATGTTTAAGTTGAGAACCAGATCAAAAACTGAATCCCATATACGATAGTCCCTCCCAAAAAGAAAATACCTAAGAATACATTTAACCAGAGATAAAATAGCTGTACAAGGAGAACTAGAAAACACTGCTGAAAAAAATGTAGTTGACACAAACAAATGGAAAATCATTCCATACTCATTGATTAATAGAATACTGTTAAAATGATCATATTGCTCAAAACAATCTACAGATTCAATAAATTTCCTATCAAATTATCAATATCCATTTTATAGAATTAGAAAAATTCTAACACTTATCTGGAACCAAAAAAGATACCAGAACAGCCAAAGCAATCCCAAGCAAAAAGAACAAAGCCAAAGGTGTCACATTAACTGATTCCAAATTGTACCTTGAGACTATAGTACCCAACATAGCATGGTACAAAAATAGACCTATAAGTCACTGGACCAGAATAGAGAACACAGAGTTATAGCAACATACCTACAACCAATTGATCTTTCACAAAATTGGCAAAAATATACAACGGAGAAAGGACACTCTATTTAATAAATAATGCTGGGAAAATTGGATAGCCATATCCAGAAGAATAAAGCTGGACCATAAACAAAAATTAGCTCAAGATGAATTAAAGCCTTAAATGGATGACCTGAAATTATAAAAATCCTAGAAGAAAGCTTAGGAATATCTCTTCTGGATATTGACCTGGGCAAATAATTAATGACTAAGACATCAAAAACAAATGCAGCAAAACAAATATAGACAAATGAGATGAAATTAAACCAAAAGGTTATTCATAGCACAATAAGAAACTAACGGAGTTAACAGGCAATCTATAGAATGAGAGAAAATATTTACAAACTATGCATTTGACCAGAAACTGATATCCATAATCTAAGAGAAACCCAAATAATTCAACAAGAAAAAAAAAACTCTATTAAAATGTGGGCAAATGACATAAACATACATTGCTTTAAAAAAGACATACAGGTGGCCTACAGACATATGAAAAATAGTGGGACTACTGGATATCTGCCCAAAGTGAAAGAAATTATGTCAAAAAGACAACTATACCTGTATATTTACTGCAGCATCATTCACCATTGCAAAGTCATGAAATCAACCTAAGTGTCTATGAGTGGTTGGTTAGATAAAGAAAACATGGTATATACACACCATGGAATACCATGCAGCCATAAAAATAAAATCATGTTCTTTACTGCAACATGGATGGTGTTGGGGGCCCTTATCCTGAGTGAAACAACTCAGAAACAGAAAATCAAATATGGCATGTTCTCATTTATAAGCGGGAGTTAAGCAAAGGATATATATGGACATACAGAGGCAAATAGCAGACACTGGGCACTGCAAAAGAGGGAATGGTGGGAGGACAGTGAGTGTTATAAAATTACCTATTGTGTACAATATTCATTATTTGGGTGATGGGCACAAAAGAAACCAAAATCTCATCATTATGCAATATATCCACATAGCAATCTTGAGCATGTACCATCTGAATCAATAATAATAACAATAATAAATAATGAAGAAGAATGTATTCTGCTGTTGTCGAGTGGTGTTCTATAATTGTTGGTAATGTAGATTCATGGTGTTGTTCAAGATTTCTATATTCTTCCTGATTTTCTAACTATGTTATTAAACATATTGAGGGAGATTTTGAGATATCCGATTAGAGTATTAACATGTATATTAACTATTGTAGTTTTCTCTCTCATGTATTTCTATCTCTTAGAATTTTATCAGTTTTAGGTTTTGTATTTGGAAGGTCTATAATGTTATTGAGTACACAAACATTAGAATTGTTGTGTCCTCATGGTGAATTGATTCCTTTATAATTATAAAATGACATTATTTGTTATCACAGGTAATAGATCAATTTGAGAAAAAAAATGTTAAAAGTTTGGATATATTAATGCAGTATGTCTCTCCATTTATTTAAGTTCTCCTTAATTTCTTTCATCAATGATTTATGTTATCATAGAAATATCATATATATTTATCAAAGTTACCCCTTAAAATTTTATGAATTTTAATGTTATCATATATATATATACATTATTTCCATTTCCAATTGTTCATTGATAATACATAGAAATACAGTTTTCTTATATGTTGACATCTTATTTATGATGCTTCTAAATTCATTTATTATTCTGATAAGAAATTATTTGGGGGTCTGACTCTATTGATTACTTTGTCTCTTGACAATTATTTTAACTTTTCTTGCTTTTTGCATGGCTCATTTGTTATGAAACATGGGATATTGTCTGTAAAACATATAAACTAAAGCAAATAATATTCACTCTTGGAGATAGAAATTCTTTTTCTTTGCCTATTAAAGTGTTCATATGTCCCATCTCTCTTCAGGGACACTTTTCAATCTTTTAATCATTTCACTTGGTTGTCTTTCAATCTCAGGAATCTGAAAGGCTTAAAATTTATAATATTTAAAGATTATCCACTTTTTCTTAAAAAATGGATCTTACATTTCTATGTGAATGTTACAACAATAACAATTTTATAAGAAAATGTGGGTTAAAAGGTTTAAAATTTTTGAGTAGGCAATTATGTCATATAGCAAACAAAAGAAAATAATAAACTGGACTTCATAAATATTACAAATGTTTTCTCTTTGGAAGAAACCATTAGGAAAATGAAGAAGAGATTTGGAGGTGGAGCAAGATGGTGGAATAGAAGGCTCCACTGATTGTCTCTCCCACAAGGATACTACCAATTCAACTACTATCTACACTGAAAAATTGCCTTCATAAGAACTGAACACCAGGTGAGGATGCATAGTACCTGGTTTAAACAACATATCACTGAAAAAGACATTGATGAGATAGATTAAACAATCTTTAATCCCTGATGCCACCCCCTGGCAGCAGCAGCAGCATTGTGTGAAGAGCATATCTGGGCACTAAGGGAGAGAGAACAAAGCAACTATAAGGCATTGAATTCAGTGCTGTCCTGTTAGAGCAGAAAAGAAAACAGGACCAAACTCAGAGGCTGCCCACCCAGAGACAAAGCATTTAAACCATCCCTAGCCAGAGGAGAATTGTCCATTAAAGTGGTCCAAGCGTGAGTGCCTACAGACCTCACCACCAAGGGCTACAATACCCTGTGTCTCCAACTAAACTTGAAAGGCAGTCTATGCCGTAAAGGCTAAAACTATTGGGTGAGTCCTAGCGCTGAACTCACTCCCGAGACAGAGAACTGGGGATGGAGGGATTTTACATACTAAGAAAACACCTGGGGCAGCCAAGAATGCTGGCATCACCCTCCCCTAAACCCAGGCTGCACAGCTCACAACTCCGAAAGAGCTTTCCTTTTCTTTCCTTCTACTTGAGGAAGGACTTTGTTTTTCATCTTAAATACTAGCTCAGCCACAGTAGGATAGGGACCTGGTCAGAGTCGTGAGACTTTGAAGGAAATTTAGATGAATATGAAGCTAGATGATAGATCAAAGATCTATATCTGTATATCAATATTTCTATATTACTAAGGACTTATATCCAGAATGCATAAACATCTTTTAAGAAGAATAACAGTGAAATAAGAAATCAGACCACTACCATTTAGAATGCAAAAAGCTGGAAGATAAAATTACTTCCATTTTATTAGAAGCCTTCGATCTTGTTTTTAAGAATAATGTTAGAAAATAATACCTTGAGAGAGACTGCCACGCAGAGCAAGATGGTAGAATAGAAAGCTCCACTGATTGTCTTCCCCAGAAGGACACCAAATTAACAACTATTTACACAGAAAAAAAACACCTTCATGAGAACCAAAAATCAGGTAGGCACTCATAGTACCTGGTTTTAACTACATACCACTGAAAGAGACAGTGAAGCAATAGAAACAACCGTCCTGAATTGCTGAAGCCACACTCCTCTCTACCCCTGACAGTGGTGATATGGTGTGAAGAGTGTCTCTGGGCACTGAGGGAAGGAGAACACAGCAATTGTGAAGCATCAAATTCAGTGCTGTGCTATTAGAGCAGAAAGAAAATTATACCATACTCAGCAGATGCCTGCCAAAGGGGAATCCCCCATCGCAGTAGTCCAAACTTGAGTGACTGCAAACCTCGCCACCAAAAGCTACAGTGCTCGCTGTCTCCAAATAATCTTCGAAGACAATCTAGGTCATAAAAACAGCAACTCTTAGGTAAATTCTAGTGCTGAACTCAGCCCAGAGACAATGGCCTGGGTTGCACATGACATACTGAGACATCAGCTGGGGCAGCCAATGGAGTGCTAATTTTTTATTTAATTTTAATTTTATTTTATTTTATTTATTTATTTATTTTGAGATGGAGTCTTGCTCTGTTGCCCAGGCTGCTGAGATTACAGGCATGTGCCACCACTAATTCTTGAAATAAGCTTTCTGCCCTTTTCTCCCTCTCACTTATCCTCTCTCATTGTCACTGGACCTCATAATGTATATATTGATTTGCTTGGTGCTGTGTCATGAGTCACCTAGTCATTCTTCACTTTATTTTATTCTATGTTTTAAATTCTCTGACTAGACTATTTCAAATAATATATCTTTTACTTTGCTGATTATTATTATTATTATTATTATTTTGACACGAGGTCTCTCTCTGTTGCCCAAGCTGGAGAGCAGTGGCGAGATCTGGGCTCACTGCAACCTCTGCTACCCGGGTTCAAGCTATTCTCCTACCTCAGCCTCCCAAGTACCTGGGAGTACAGGTGCGGGAGTACAGGACAGCCACCACTGTCCGCTAATTTTTTGTGATTGAACTATGTGAGTTCTGTCAGCATTCTATGTCAAGCAAGACAGAAACCACCCCGACTCTGGCAACATAATAAAAGACTGGCATGTTGGAGGACTCTTAACTCCTCTCCTTTTCTCCTGGGGAGGAAACCTCAAGTTCTGTGCCTTCCCTAAATCTTAAAGAGCTGTGCAGACTGCAGCACACCATCCACTTCTTTTTGTTTGCTCTTATTTACTCCCAAGCATGTGAACTTTGCTGTTTCTGTCGGTGCTTAATATGAAATGATGCAGAAATCAGCCATTTGGTCAGTGCACTGAAATCTTGGGATGATATACAGCTCTACTTTAACCTTCACTTTTCTTATCAAGTCTAATTCATGCTCCATTCTTCTTTATTGTGATTTTGATTTGCATCTTTTTAATGACTAATAATGTTGAACATCTTTTCGTGTGCTTGTGGCCATTTTTGTGAGTTTTCTTGGAGAAAAGTCTATCCATTTATTCATCCATTTTTAAAATTGAGTTGTCTGTATTTTTTTATTGAGTTTTAATATCTTCTGAATATTATGCCCAAACCAGAAGTACAAGTTTATCAACAACCTATCCCACTGTATACATTCTCTTTTGGCACTCTTGATATTATTTATTGATACACACGAAACATTAATTTTAATGATGTGCAATTACCTATTTTTTTTTCCTTTTCTCTTGTATGTGAGAATTCATTGCTAAACCCAAAGTCATAAAAGTTTACCCTCAAGTTTTCTTTTAGAGTTTTATATTTTTAGATGTTTTATTTAGGTCTTTCATCCATTTTGAGATAATTTTTATATGTGGTGTGAGGAAATGGCCTAACTTTATTCTTTTCATGTGACTATCTAGTTATCTTAGTGTCATTTAAAGATGAGAACGTCCTTTTATTATTGAATGTCTTGGCACCCTTGTCAAAAATCAGTAGGCCATAGATTTAAGCATTTATTTTAGGACTTTTATTTCAGTGATCTATATTTCTATATTCTCCCAACATCACATTTAAAAAAATTATTGTGGCTTTACAGTAAGTTTTGAAGTCATGAAAGGTGTCCTTCAACTTTGATTTGTTTCTCAAAGTTGTTTTGGCTATTTGAAGTCTCTTGCAATTTTATATTAACTTTAGAAGTAGTGTTTTTATTTCTGTAAAAATAAAACTACCACTGGCATTTTGATAGAGAGCGAATTGAATCTATATATTTAATTGAGTTTTATTGCCATCTTAATATTGTTTTCAATCCATAAATATAAAATGTTTTTCTACTTATTTAGATCTTTGATTTAACAGTGCATTGCAGTTCTCAATGTACACTTCTTGAAACCCCGTGTTTAAATTTATTTGCAAGCATATTCTTTTTTGTGCTTTCATAATAGGAACTGTTTTCATAATTGCTTTTTAATATGGCTTATTGCTAGTTTATAGAAATATAATAATCTCTGTGTGTTTGTCTTGTATCTTGCAACTTTGCTGAATTACTTTCTTGGCTCTTGTCATTTTTCTTAGATTTATTGATATGTTCTATATAGAAGATCAGAACTCATATTATCTTAAAATATAAATAATTTTATAATTTTTTTCTAATTTAGATATTTTTATTTTTGTTTGTTGCCCAATTTTCCTGTCTAGGACCTCCAATGCAATGCAAGTTTAAATATAAGTGGTAAGAGTGGACATTGTCTTGTTCTTGATATTAGGAAAAATGCTTTTAATCTTTAACTGTTTATTATATTAGCTATTTTTAATATAAATGCCTTATATCACTTTGTGGATCTTTTTCTTATTCCTAATGTGGTGAGTACTTTTATAATAAAAGGTGTTAATTTTTTTCAGGTGTTTTATTGCATCAATTTTAGATGATCATATGAGTTTTTCTTTTTTTCCATTAAGAGAGGATATTACAGTTATTAATTTTGTATGTTGGAAAACTCTTGCATCCTGAGAGAATTCCTACATGGTCATAGTGCATGGTCCTTTTAATATTCTCCTAGTTTAGATTCAACAGTATTTTGAGTTCTAGTATATTCTTGGTGTTTATCTTGACACTGGATAGTTGGTTTTGATTTTCTGTGGGATAAAGCCAGATTGCTCTTGTTTTACCATTGTGGTGACATCACCTAGGTTTTATAGTAATTTGTTGAGGATTTAAAAATTTACAGTCATAAGTGATATTGGCTTATAATTTCCTTCTTAAGTGTCTTTGTCTGGCTTTGGTATTGGGATAATCCTGGCCTCATGAAATTAGGTCAGAAATAGCCTCTCCTTTTTTATTTTTGGAAGAATTTAAGAAGAAATGTTAATTATTCTTTACAAGTTTGGTAGAAATTACCTTTGATGCATTCTGTTTCTGCTATTTTGTATATGTGTATGTGTGAATTCTTTTTTGATTATTAAATATCTTAATTTACTATAGGTTTCTATGAACTTTCTATATTTTTCAGTGCATTTGCTTTAGTTTGTGTCTTTCTAGAAATTAGTCTATCTCATCTAGGTTGTCTAATTTGTTGTCAAACAATTGTTTATAACATTTCCTTATAAATATTTAATTTATGTAGTGTCTATAATAAAGTCTCCGTTTTTAGTTCTTATTTTAGCAATGTGTGTCTTCTCTTTTTGGCAATTTTGTTGTTCTTTTCAAAAAACAAACATTTGGTTTAATTGATTTATGTTTTCTTTTTTTTTTTTCCCATTTATTTATTTTATTGCATTTTAGGTTTTGGGGTACATGTGAAGAACATGCAAAATTGTTGCATAGGAACACATGTGGCAGTGTGATTTGCTGCCTTCCTCCCCATC